>NW_028300809.1:0-300000 GCF_049724085.1 Artemia sp. Qi Xiang Cuo
TTTAGCCAGCGACTTGTGAAGTTTTTAACTCATGAATAGGCCAGAATCTCTTGTAAATTCAAGTTGGGATTTGAGAAAAACTGATGAAAAAATTAATGTTTGCGGTCAACATTGATCGCTCTGGCGGCACGCCACCGACATTCCACCGGCGGCAGTGCCGAGAAATCATTGTCAGCACGCCACCGCTGCTATTTTTAGTCCCACCGACCTTCCCTTATTGGTGTGGTGCCGGGGTCTATTCGAGAAATGCCTTCGCGCCGATGGGCCCAGCAAGATCACTATCAGATGGGATTGCCGCCTCCTCTGTCTGTATTTATTCCTCAGAGTCGTGTTTACCAACTAATAACGACCCAAAGAAACTGGATCCCCAGGTCCCCGCTCTTTTATTTGATATTCAGGGGTATCCTGTATATCTGAAGGATGTTCCCCGATCGACCACCTTGGGACGTGCCTGGGTTGCCAGGGGCAGCACCTGAGAAATTAATCAGGGCTCAGGTATCTTAAAACAACTTAAGTATAGTAAATTTTGACACCATAGAAAACATAATTAAGCTATTTCCCAGCTTGTCTACTTTCAGGTATCTAACCATAGTTTATTTTTGTCAGAGGCAGCGCTGTAGCGCTGTTTAAGTAAAGAGCCATATAACTCCAATATATGGGCTTTTTGCTGGCAACTTTGCATAGAAAGGATGGCTGTTCAAACGTGGGAGGGGATTTGTTCAACTACAAATTGAAAGCTCTAATGCCCTTTTAAGCGTCAAAATTGACCAGCCTCCCTCTGCCTTCCTATGTAACCCGTTCCCCCGCAACTCCTTAAGACATGTGACCGAAATTTTCAGGTTTTTATTTCTATTAGAATAGGCAAATGTCCATTAAATATAAATTTAGGTATGACAAGGCCTCCTGGACCCGCTGGGAAAAGGGCTATAAAGTCTAGAAATTTACAGCCCTTTGTCGAAACGGTATGCTATAAAACCATTTTAACCATTGATTTTTTATCGTTGATTTCTACAAAAAGTGTAATTACAAAAAGTGCCACGTTATTTTGGGTCATCAGACAAAGTAAAGTTTTTTTCCTGTTTTTTTTCGAATCTCCATAAAAATCTGAACAGTTTTAGCCCATGAGGAACTAGAATCTATTCATGGTTAGGTAGCAATGTAAATTCGTTCTTTTGTTTCATCAAACGGGTCATCTTAAGTGTTGGCCGAAGGCAACATACTAGTCTTCAGCATTCTATCAAGTGGTTGACGAAGTCGTCAAAAAAACGAAATGCAAGCCTGGTGTCTGTCACATCGTTTGGTATCCGTCGCATTTTATTCTTCAGATATTTATGCACTTTTACTCATTTTCATTCGTTGAAAAACTAATGGTGTATTCCTAAAAAGAAATTTGCATTTCATAATTTTGTTAGTCTTAAGACCAAACTGGCTAAACATATTGCATAAAATGAAATATAAAACAGACATATTGTAATAACGAGTATCTTCTTTTTTAGTTTCAACGAGTGTGATGCTTCAAATATAAACTAATGTAAAAAAGGAAACCAAATATAACAGGGATTTCTTTTAGATCAGAGAGATGTTGAACGAAAAATTTGATAATACTAGCAAAGTTGAGCCAAGAATGAGCGGAACGAGAAGGTGGACAATATCTTACAAGCCTCCAACATACTCTGACTTAATATTTCTAAGTCAGATAAACATATTAAGTTTTCTTAATATGACTTAATAAGTTTATATTGATACTCTGACTCAATGGCCTGCGCAATAGACTACTGCACAGTGATAGGAAGACCTTTGTCGACAAGAAAGCCAGCGATCTTGAAGATGCCTCGAGAAAAGGAGACACCTGCTCCCTCTACAAACACCTCCTTGAGCTGACGGAAGGGAAGACTTCCACCGTGAGTCGTGTTTTTTTCTGCTGACGGAAGCATGCCGGATGACAATGCTGGCCAACACTCTGCCTGGAGCAGTCACTTCTCAACGCTTCTGAATGCCGAGGCAGTTGCTCATCCCGACCCTGATCTGATTGAAGCAGCAATGACCACACCCGAGGCTACTCCCTACCTTGTATCGCAACCGTTTACCACCTTTGAGATCCAAAATCCTGTAAAACGGTTAAATAATAATCGAGCCCCCGGTGTCTGTGGTATTTCTGCAGAACTCCTCAAGTACGGGGGTGCAGCGATGATTCTGTGGCTCCAGATAATCTTCTCAGCTGTATGGACGACGGAAAGGATACCGAATGACTGGTGTGCTGGCATGATATTGCCACTCTGGAAACGTAAGGGCAGCCGTCAAATCTGCTCCCACTATCGTGGGATCATGCTTCTCTCCATTCCTGGTAAACTCTTCGCCATGTCACTCCTGGACAGGTGTTCCACCTTTTTGCGTAGAAAGAGAAGAGTCCAGCAAGCTGGATTCATGCCCGGCAGGTTGACGACGGAGCAAATATTTACTATGCGCCAGTTGATCGAGAAGACTCAGGAGTTCCACCAAAAAGCGTACATCGCATTCGTGGGCTTTAAGGCTGCCTTCGATTCGGTTGATCGCCGTTCACTTTGGCTGATACTAAGAACTACGGCCCAAGAAATATTGCTCACTCTTTGAAAAGCTGTATGAGGATACGGAAAGCTGCGTGCAAGTCAATGGAAGACGCAGTCCCACATTCCCGGTAAAGACTGGCGTCCGCCAAGGTTGTGCCTCCGCTCCCGAGCTTTTCAACTGCGTCATAGACCATGTTATGGCCAGCACGGTGAATTGCCTTCAATTCGGTGTTCAGTTCGGAGACCGGGTACTCTCTGATGCTGACTTTGCCGACGACAAAGCGCTAGTTGCGAGCACCGTCGATAAGATGACCAAAGCTCTCCAGGTGCTCTCAGAAGAAGCCTCGAAAGTAGGACTGAAGATCAACTGGCAGAAAACCAAAGTTATGCTCCTTGAGCCCCCCATCTCCCGTTCTACTGTCAAGCAAGTCAACACCGGAAGCAACCAAGTAGATGTCGTTTAAGACTTAACTTACCTGGGATCTATTTTGCCGAATGATGGCTTGATCACAAAAGAGCTTACATCTCGAATTGCCAAGGTTTCAGTACTTGTTGGGAGGCTTAGCAGCATCTGGCGAAAGCCAAACATAAGCCGCTTTACCAAAATGCGCATTTACAATGCGACAGTCAGCACCGTCCTGCTGTATGGATCGGAGACGTGGCCAGCTGCAAAATCTATCCTCAGCGCCGTCGATGTCGCTCAGACGAAACATCTCCGAAGAATCAAAAGACTTCACTGGACTGACCTCGTTAGCAACCAGACTCTCCTATCACGTGCGGCTCAAACTCCTTTCTCAACGCAGCTTGGCCAGCGTACTGTTCGGTGGTACGGCCACCTCCTTCGCATGCCACGCGACGCCCCAGCACGGGTCACATTTGACTTCGACCCCACCCTACACGGATGGAAACGACCCAGAGGACGCCCACACACTAGGTGGAAAGACAAAGCCGATGAATTCCTCACCCAAGCCCACATCCCGGTGGAAGAGGCTGCAATCCTGGCAAGCGATAAGTCAACTTGGAGGCGCCTAGTCTCATCGTTCTCTACGCCGAACCCTCGGCAGGAGCCTTAAGTCAAGTAAGTCAAGTCAAGAAGGATTTCAGGATTATTGAGAGTATCACATTCGAATAGGGTCCCTTGGTACTCATGGAAGACTCCGCATTAAGGTATTGTTCTTACTGTTCAAAATGTTTTCACTCGAAAAGTTCAGAGGCAAAAATTGACCAAGTTAGTGTGTGCTTGCATGCTGGAAAGTGGAAAGTTTTAGAATTTAAAACAGGCTTTTGAAAGGCTGTTAAAAAAAATCCCCGTAAAAACGAGTATTCATAACTCGTTTTAAAACGCAGAAATTAAAACAGACTTAGTAAAATGGCACTTTAAATTGTCCGTGCTGGGTTGGCTTCCTACAAATTAATTGTTATTGGATGAAAAATTGGTTTCCTCAATTTTCAATATAAATATATACTTATAAGGACCAAATATGAAAGAAATGCGTTTTTATGATTCAAATATGCGCCTTTCAATCAGAAAAGCTTAGTCTTGGTTCAAAGAAATGGGCTGCATCCTTTAGAAGCTGTTAAAACACCAAAGATGATTTACCAAAGTTTTACAGTTTTCATGAACAAAAAAAAAAAAAATTTAATGCCGTATATTTTTCTAGTTATTTCTTACATTGATCTTTCCCAAGAAAAAACACTCAAATTTTTCAAAACAATAGTTTTATCGGACTAAAGCTAGAGCGGTCTTAAGAAATAACTTTCATACAATAATGTAACTTCAAATTCAGACAATAAAATGCCTTATAAAGTGAATAATAATAATAGCAATAGTTACGATTATTCAAACACACATCAACAACCGAGGAACGAAGAACAGATTGATAAGATCCATCAAGTAGGTAGTGAATATGATTCTGCATCAGGGTTAACGTCAGATCTTTCAGGACAATATCAGCTACCGAGCCATATAGAGCTGATGGCCAAGACTCATCAAGTAGCCAGTGGATATGGTTCTTCGCATGACTATGGTCTATCATACCTGACTGGTCTCACATCAGGTTTCAGACCGTCTTACTTGTCAGATAGATATCAACTACCGATTGGTATAGAACAAATTGGTAATCATTATCAAGTAGGTTGCAGATATAAGTCTTCATCAGACTATCATTTGCCATCCCAACTTAATCCCCGATTGAAACCAGCGGATTTTTCAGATGAATATCAAACGAGATCTACAAAACAAATCAACAGGAATAATCAAATAGGTAATGGATACAATATCTCATTGGACTATCAGCCATCACCTCATCCCGGTGTCCGATCGAATTTCAAACCAGTCAAAGGAGACCCCACAACAGCCCCATCTAGTTTAGCTTGCGTAACAATCCATGGTATGCAGTTGAAGTACAAATATACCAATATGGCTTGCAAATTTACCGTCGACTGCCCCTTAGACTTGAAAAAAATAGCCGAAAGGCAGAATAATCTTTGGCTTTTTCGGGACAGGTTACACTTCTTGCAAAGAAAACCTCACGCAAATGCTATTTTTTGACAAAACGGAGGGGCTTCCGTATATGGCATATTTCCACAAGATGAGGCAGAAAAAATATGCCGGAGGTTTGCGAGAATAGTTCAAAGGACTGGTTTCAATTGCCACTTTCGAATATTTGCAATCAGAAATATGGCAATTTCCACTAAAGTACCGTTTAAATTAACAGAGAGTCTTTATTCCGATCTTATGGGTCTTAACGTCTCAAATGGCATCATAGTTAGAAAATGTGAGAGCAAACCTGGGATTTTCATTGAAATTAACCAAACAGTAAAATTAACCGTTCATACAAATGGCGCTATTTTATTTAAAGGAAAAAGTCTTGCCAGCTTTGAGTCTGACTTGAACAAGATTTATCCGTACCTGTGGAATGCACGCGAAACCGACTGAGAGAACCAAACGTGAAAAAATATATGTGTTATCCTCTTGCCAGCTAAAGATGAATTTCAAGAACTAATATAAGTGAGAAAATTTTATATTTTGTTCTTTTGCACTGCGCACAACTTCGTAAAATTCCCAACTAACATTTATTTATATTCTAGTTTTTAGGATTTCTTCTCTAATCCTAATTTATTTACTGATACTTTCAGCATTAAGCAAACTGCCTGACAAAACGAAATATGTAACAAATATAAGGATAAAAAAGGAAACAAGCAAAAGAATCAAATGTAAAAGGGAAATAATAACAAACGACAAGAATTGTGATAATAATAATAGAAAGTAATTTAAGGCATGGCTGAGCTAACAAAATACTATCAAAAATTCAATTGATCTGATTAATTATGAGCGTCCACCAGGCAATTGAATCAACACGCCAAATAGCAGAGGTTGTTCCACGATTTAATTACCCTGTAAGTAAACTAATGTTTCCCATATTTTTACTATAGGCAACAATTCGTTCTTCAATATAACTATTATTACGACAGAGTCTACTTGACACTTCTTCTATGCAATGACTTAGTTCCTTGTACGAGCCCTCGACTTTTAGTAGATTAATATGTTGTATAATCTTACATTTTGATACTGCCTTATATACGCTATTAATGAAACAGTTCAAGACAGGAAAATGTGGAGCTAGTGCCCTTAGAGAACGCAAATAGCTCTGACATCCCTCATTTGGGCTACAGTATAACGAATGCCCATGCTTTCTTGTGTCCCTGTAATTGATTTCACAATAATCCAAGCCGCCAAGGTAGAAATTAACCACTTTGTCAGTTGAAAATTTTAATGCTATATTAATTTCAAGGATATCAAAAAGAATTTGACATAATTCAATATCCGTCGGATAGAGCTTGCAAATATCAGGGTGATATTGCCAAGTAACCTGCTGCCCAATTTTTGGTTTTGAATGTTTACTCAGATAGTTATAGGTGACTTCAGCCATCATAATTTCCTTGTCAGATCTAGATTCAGAGCATTCTTCAATAGTTGTCTCGTACTTTTCGGGACAGTTTGTTCAACTACACAGAGAATTTTTTGCCATATATTCAGTAGAACTAAAAGAACTGTTTAAAACACAGTTAGAAATGATTTTTTCTTGAGTCGGTGCTCCAGGAATTTGTTCTAAATCATTAGTCTTACAAACACAGTTACTAATAACCCTAACAGGCTCGTTTTCGCCATAATTGAAAAACATTGCTTTTCCTTCGCTGTTGATAGGTATGCTTGTATATATGTTTTTATTGCTGCTACATAAACTGCAATTGCTCCTTCCAAAATTAATATACGAATTTTCAAAGAAGTACGCCTCCGTATATTCACTGTGTTGTCGAACATTTTCCATTGCATCTGTAAACTGTTCCGCAGTTGCCAATCCATACCTTGGAAGCTTTTCATTAAAATGACAACATTTCTTTTGGATATTACTATGAAGCTTTGCCAAGGAATTTCTAGCCGACTTTTCAACAGCATCCGCTCTTTCAAAGAGAATTTTAATCTGTAATTTTGAATACTTTTCGTGATCCTGGTAAAACATGCGTAAAATGTTTCTCAATTTACGAAGACCAGCCTGCATTTCTGCCATCTTCTTGTATTTCTGAATGTAATTTTTCCGTTTGTCCTTATGCGTTCTTCGGTACAACCTCGCAGACAATTTAATTTTTTCATTATAGCTTTTTTCACCCCAGTATCTACCCATTATTCTGGTAGCAACTTTTTTCTTATGTTTGTTTCGGTAATCGTCATCATTATCATACCGTTCCCTGCTCTTTTGTCTAGCCTGCTCAATTGTTCCTTCTCTATAAAGTTTATCATTGTGATAACGCTCCTTGATCTTTTGTCTAGCCTGCTCAATTCTTGCTTCTCTGTAATGTTCATCATTACCATACCGTTCCTTGATCTTTTGTTTGGCTGTCTCAATTTTCGCTTGTCTATAATCTTCATCATTGTGATAACACATCTTGCTGTTTTCTTTTGCTCTCTCAATTATTAGTTCTCGATACGCCTGGTCGGTTGAATACCTTTGTTTTGCTCTCTCAATTATTACTTCTCGATACACCTGGTCGGTTGAATACCTTTGCTTTTTTCTTTTCAAGTTACTATCTCTGTTGTTTGTATGGTACTCTTTCTTCAACTTGCGTATAGCCTGCTTTGATCTAACCATTATTATAATCAAGAATGAAAGAATTTTCAGTTTTGACTTTCCTTATATACTAATTATTACGTCACTCTATTCACGTCATAGCTGAAATATAAAACTATGATGACGTTCATTATTTATCTAGTAGGGTTTCAGACAAGGTATTTCTAATGATGTACTTTTGTTTTGATATGACTCTATTTTTAGGAGTTTTGGGTTTTTATATTTCTTAGCATTGGACTGATCGTCTCTTACTAGGTTGCTAGCTACTGCTGCAACCCAAATTCACATATATATATTTATTTATGAGAGTCAGCCTGGCCAAGTGGTCCAAGGCACTGGTGTTAGCCACCAGTCTCTTCAGAGGCGTGGGTTCAATTCTTACCACTGGTATACGATTATATTTGAGAGACTGCAGTGTGAAAAGACATCAAAATGCAGTTTTTGGTGGAAAAATTTATTCTCTTTTAGAAGTAATTTATTATAGTTACTATAGATTTTTAACCCAATTAATTTCCTTTAAAATGAGCTATTGAACAACCCTCTACGATGTTCCAGTGCCAAGCTATCTCTGGATACAAAAAAAGAAAAAAAGAAAAAAAAAGAAAAAAATATCCCGTTTAGGCAGAATGTTGTAGTAGCTGCCACTTTTCTTGATTTTCAAGCCAATATATTTCCCTTGCTGTTCAAGCCAAGGGACAGAAATTTTACTATGCAGGGGTTTCGGACAAGGCGGTTCTAATGGTGTACTTTTTGTTTTGATCTGACTCTTTTTTAAGAACTATGGGTTTTTATATTTCTTAACATTGGACGTGATCGTCTCTTACTAGGTTGCTAGCTACCGCTGCAACCCGGATAAATATAAAACCGATTGTGCACTAATAAGCATATATGACGTAATGAGTGACGTGACGTAAAACTTGAGAAAATCAAGTTTTATTTTATTTTTGTTTTCAGTTCAGAATCGCTAAAGTTAT
Organism: Artemia sp. Qi Xiang Cuo; assembly: GCF_049724085.1. Classification (NCBI taxonomy): domain Eukaryota; kingdom Metazoa; phylum Arthropoda; class Branchiopoda; order Anostraca; family Artemiidae; genus Artemia; species Artemia sp. Qi Xiang Cuo. The sequence goes on from NW_028300809.1 coordinate 8,650, forward strand.
AAACTGCAAAAATATTTATGGTATCTTAGAAATAATTTTTGATATTTTAATTTATGCTAGAAAAATGCTTGAAAATTTTTAAATTAGTTTTATTTTTTGTTAGGTTATTGATGCCCAATACGTGACTTAAACAAAAACTGTTTGATAATATTTATTTCTATAAGAAAATAATTTATTTTAACGGTTTCACAAGTAAGAAAGAAGAAAATGAAGGAGAAGGAAAGATTTGAAAGTCGAGCTAAGCCTGTTGCTGGCAGAAGATCAATATTGTATATAAGAAATTAAGTTTTTCGTAAGAAATAATTAATAAAAAAAATTAAGTATAAATAGCGCTAGATCTAGAGATTTACTTTAAAATGAGCCATTGAACAACTCTCTACGATGTTCCAGTGCCAAGCTTATCTGTGGAAAAGAAAGAATGAAAAAAATATCCCGTTTGTGGAGAATAACGTGGTTAAAGTCAATTTTCTTGATTTTCAAGCCAATATATTTTCTTTTTTATTCAAGCCAAAGGGCGGTAAGTTTCCTTCATAGGGGTTTCGAAAAAGGTGGTTCTAATAGTGTACTTTTTGTTTTGATCTGACTCTTTTGAAGGAGTTAGGGGTTTTTATATTTCTTAACAAAGGCGTGATCGTCTCTTAATAGGTTGCTAGCTACCGCTGCAACCCGGATTATGATTAACTATATCGGTCCTTTATGTAATATGTAATGCTAGCTACCACTGCAAACCAGATTCTATGCTATATGATTACAAACAGGAAAAAGCCTACGCCTTTTTCTTCTTTGAAATAGTAAGTCACGAACCTCAAAAAATCAAGTAGCTAACTAAGTCTAAAGTCTGCAATGGTTTGTTATTGCAACTAGGTTGCTAGCTACCGCTGCAACCCGGATGTTTTTCTCTTTTCAAGATGCTATCTCTGGTTTTTTGGTAGTACTCTTTTTTTAACTTGCGTGTAGCTTGCTTGATTGAAACCATTATGTAACCATTAGTTGAATTTTTATGTCCCGTTTCAAGTATCAAGATCCTAGCAAAAAATTAAACTAATTTTTAAATTTTCAGGTATTTTTCTAATCTAAATTAAAAGATTAAAACTATTGTTCAGACACCATAAATATTTTTGCAGTTTATAACTTTAGCGATTCTGAACTAAAAACGAAAATAAAATAAAAATTAATTTTTTTAATTTTTACGTCACGTCGCTCATTAAGTCATATATGGTTATTAGTACACAATAGGTTTTAGATATTAAGTTATGTCACTTATTACGTCATATATGGTTATTAGTAGATAATCGGTAAAATATTCGTTCTTTATTATAATGATTTTCAAGCCCGTATATTTTCTTTGTTATTAAAGCAAAAGGGTGGTAAGTTTCCTTTGTAGGGGTTTCGGACAATGCAATTCTAATGGTGTACATTTGTTTTGATCTGACTCCTTTTTTAGGACTTATGGGTTTTTATATTTCTTAACATTGGACGTGATCGTCTCTTACTAGGTTGCTAGCTACCGCTGCAACCCCGATTGCTCGCTACCGCTGCAACCCGGATCAAACCTTTATGTAATACTATGAAGCTTTGCCAAAGCATTTCTAGCCGACTTTTCAACAGCATCCGCTCTTTCAAAGAGAATTTTAATCTGTAATTTTGAATACTTTTCGTGATCCTGGTAAAACATGCGTAAAATTTTTCTCAATTTACAAAGATCATTCTGCATTTTTGCCATCTTCTTGTATTTCTGAATGTAATTTTTCCCTTTGTCTTTGTCTATAATCTTTATCATTATGATAACGCTCCTTGAACTTTTGTTTGGCTGTCTCAATTTTCGTATGTCTATAATCTTCATCACTGTGATAACATATCTTGCTGTTTTGTTTTGCTCTCTCAATTTTTACTTCTCGATATGCCTGGTCGGTTGAATACCTTTGCTTTTCTATTTTCAAGATACTATCTCTGTTGTCTGTGTAGTACTGTTTTTTTTAACTTGCGTGTAGCTTGCTTTGATCTAACCATTATATAATTAACGAATGAGACCATTTAAATCTTTGTCGTTCTTAAGTAGTAATTTTATTATGAGACGTTATCGTCTCTTACTAGGTTGCTAGCTACCGCTGAAACCCGGATTGAATTATTTAAAAATAAATATGTTTTGCATCATCATGCAACCTAGTAAGAGACGATCACGTCCAATGTTAAGAAATATAAAAACCCCTAACTCCTTAAAAAAGAGTCAGGTCAAATTTATAGTAAAGAACCAACTATAGCCTATAGTAATTGAACTACAATCCGGGTTGCAGCGGTAGCTAGCAACCTAGTAAGAAATGATCACGTCAAATGTGAAGGAATATAAAATCCGGGTTACAGCGGTAGCTAGCAACCTAGTAAGAGACGATCACCTCCAATGTAAGGAAATATAAAACCCCTAACTCCTAAATAAAGAGTCAGATCAAAACAAAAAGTATACCATTAGAACCACCTTGTCCGAAACCCCTATTAAGGAAACTTACCGCCCTTTGGCTTGAATAACAATGAAAATATATTGCCTTGAAAATCAAGAAAATTGACTTTTACCACGTTATTCTCCACAAACGGGATATTTTTTTCTTTCCGCTTTATAATATAGAACGACCTCTTGCCTATATTAAACTTTATAGGCCACTTAACTGTAGTATAGGTTAGTAAAGTCCAGGTTGCAGTGGTAGCTAGCAACATCATCTGGGTTGCAACGGTAGCTAGCAAACTAGTAAGAGACGATCACGCCCCATATTAGAAACTAATGTAACCGATAACTCCTGAAAAAAGATTTAGATCAAAACAAAAAGTACACTTTTAGAACCGCCTTTACCAAAACTTCAATATAAGAAAACTTCCCGTCCTTTGGCTTGAATAACGAAGAAATTATATTGGCTTGAAAATCAAGAAAATTGACTTTAATTATAATAAAGAACGACCTCTTGCCTATACTAAATCTTATACGCCACTTAATTATAGTATAGGTTAGGAATTCAACAGATAGCTTTGCACTGGAACATCAAAGAGAGTTCTTCAATGGCTCACTTTAAAGGAAATTATTGGGGTTAAAAACCTTTTGTAATTAAAATCCGGGTTGCAGCGGTAGCTAGCAACCTAGTAAGAGACGATCACGTCCAATGTTAAGAAATACAAAAACCCATAGTTCCTAACTGAGGAGTCAGATCAAAACAAAAAGTACACCATTAGAACCGCCTTGTCCGAAACCCCTGTATAAGAAACTTTCTGTCCCTTGGCTTGAGCAGCAAGGGAAATATATTGGCATGAAAATCAAGAAAATTGACTTTAACCACGTTATTCTCCCCAAACGGTATATTTTTTTCTCTTTTCTTTTCTTTTTTTTTTCTTTTCCACAGATAGCTTGGTACTGGAACATCGTAGAGGGTTGTTCAATAGCTCATTTTAAAGGATATTAATTGGGTTAAAAATCGACAGTAACTAAAATAAATTATTTCTAAAAGAGAATAAATTTTTCCACCAAAAACTGCATTTTTGATGTCTTTTCACACTGCAGTCTTTCAAACATAATCGTATACCAGCGGTAAGATTTGAACCCACTCCTCCAAAGAGACTGGTGGCTAACACCAGTGTCTTGGACCACTCGGCGCGGCTGCCTCTCATAAATAAATATATATGTGAATTTGGGTTGCAGCAGTAGCTAGCAACCTAGTAAGAGACGATCAGTCCCATGCTCAGAAATATAACAAAACTCCTAAAAATAGAGTAAGATCAAAACAAAAGTACATCATTAGAATTACCTTGTCTGAAACCCTACTAGATAAATAATGAATATCGTAGCTTTATATTAGAGCTATGACGTGAATAGAAAATTATAGTAAAGAACGACCTCTTGCCTATACTAAATTTTATACGCCACTTAACTATAGTATAGGTTAGTAAATTCACAGAAAGCTTTGCACTGGAACATCGTAGAGAGTTAATCAATGGCTCATTTTAAAGGAAATTAATTGGATTAAAATCCTTTTGTAACTAAAACGTGGCAGCTACTACAACATTCTGCCTAAACGGGATATTTTTTTCTTGTTATCCAGAGATAGCTTTGCACTGGAACATCGCAGAAAGTTGTTCAATGGCTCATTTTAAAGGAAATTAATTGGTTTAAAAACCTTTTGTAACTAAAACAAATTAAAACAGGATAAATTTTTCCACTAAAAACTGTATTTTTGATGTCTTTCCATACTACTAGAAACCTAGCAACCTAGCTAGCAACCTAGTAAGAGACGATCACGTCCAATGTTAAGAAATATAAAAACCCATAGTTCCTAAAAAAGGAGTCAGATCAAAACAAAAAGTACAGCATTAGAACCGCCTTGTCCGAAATCCCTTGAAAGGAAACTTACCGCCCTTTGGCTTGAACAGCAAGGGAAATATATTGGCTTGAAAATCAAGAAAATTGACTTTAACCACGTTATTCTCGACAAACGGGATATTTTTTTCTTTTTTCTTCTTTTTCCAGAGATCGCTTTGCACTGGAATTTATTATAATAAAGAATGACCTCTCGCCTATACAAAAGTTTATACCCCACTCAATTGTAGTATAGTTTGGTAATGACATTAAAAGACGATCTCTGAAATAACAAACCATTCCATACATTGGACTTAGTTAGCTACTTGATTGTTTGAGTTTTGTCTCTTACTATTTAAAGGAATATAATATAAAACGACCTCTTGCCTATATTAAACTTTATAGGCCACTTAACTGTAGTATAGGTTAGTAAAGTCCAGGTTGCAGTGGTAGCTAGCACCATCATCTGGGTTGCAACGGTAGATAGCAAACTAGTAAGAGACGATCACGCCCCATATTAGAAACTAATGTAACCGATAACTCCTGAAAAAAGATTCAGATCAAAACAAAAAGTACACTTTTAGAACCGCCTTTACCAAAACTTCTATATAAAAAAACTTCCCGTCCTTTGGCTTGAATAACGAAGAAATTATATTGGCTTGAAAATCAAGAAAATTGACTTTAATTATAATAAAGAACGACCTCTTGCCCATACTAAATCTTATACGCCACTCAATTATAGTATAGGTTAGGAATTCAACAGATAGCTTTGCACTGGAACATCAAGAGAGTTCTTCAATGGCTCACTTTAAAGGAAATTATTGGGGTTAAAAACCTTTTGTAATTAAAATCCGGGTTGCAGTGGTAGCTAGCAACCTAGTAAGAGACGATCACGTCCAATTTTAAGAAATACAAAAACCCAGAGTTCCTAACAGAGAAGTCAGATCAAAACAAAAGTACACCATTAGAACCGCCTTGTCCGAAACCCCTGTATAAGAAACTTTCTGTCCCTTGGCTTGAGCAGCAAGGGAAATATATTGGCATGAAAATCAAGAAAATTGACTTTAACCACGTTATTCTCCCCAAACGGGATATTTTTTTCTCTTTTCTTTTCTTTTTTTTTTCTTTTCCACAGATAGCTTGGTACTGGAACATCGTAGAGGGTTGTTCAATAGCTCATTTTAAAAGAAATTAATTGGGTTAAAAATCGACAGTAACTAAAATAAATTATTTTTAAAAGATAATAAATTTTTCCACCAAAAACTGCATTTTTGATGTCTTTTCACACTGCAGTCTTTCAAACATAATCGTATACCAGCGGTAAGATTTGAACCCACTCCTCCGAAGAGACTGGTGGCTAACACCAGTGTCTTGGACCACTGGGCCAGGCTGCCTCTCATAAATAAATATATATGTGAATTTGGGTTACAGCAGTAGCTAGCAACCTAGTAAGAGACGATCAGTCCCATGCTAAGAAATATAACAAAACTCCTAAAAATAGAGTAAGATGAAAACAAAAGTACATCATTAGAACTACCTTGTCTGAAACCCTACTAGATAAATAATGAATGTCGTAGCTTTATATTAGAGCTATGACGTGAATAGAAAAATATAATAAAGAACGACCGCTTGCCTATACTAAATTTCATACACCACTTAATTATAGTATAGGTTAGTAATTTCACAGAAAGCTTGGCACTGGAACATCGTAGAGAGTTGTTCAATTTCTCATTTTAAAGGAAACTAATGGGATTAAAAAATTTTTTTAATTAAAACAAATTATCTTTAAAATAGAATCAGTTTTTATTACGAAAATCCGAGTTGGAGCAGTAGTATAATAAAGAACGACCTCTTACCTATATTAATTTATATTCTTTATAAATTATATAAATTAATATTCTTATTAGCTTGTGTAAACTGCAAAAATATCCATGGTATCCGAGCAATAGTTTGAATATTTCAATACAAGCTAGAAACATACCTTAAAATGTTAAAATTAGTTTTATTTTTGGTTAGGTTCTAACTAACCGATGTGGGATTGACTATGTAGTTTCAGACCAAAAAATTCCACTTTTTAATATATCTTATTTTTCAGTTTAGAATCGCTAAAGTTATTATATAAACTGCAAAAATATTTAGGATATCTGAGCAATAATTTTAATCTTTTCATTCAAACTAACAAAATACCTGAAAATTTAAAAATTAGTTTTACTTTTTGTTAGGTTATGGATATTTGATACGAGTCATAAGAAGTGTTATGACTTCATAATAAAGTATTATGACGAGTCATAAGAAGCGAGTTAGTACAAAAAACAGAGACAATATCTTGAAAAGAGAAATAGCAGAGATGAAAACACCCCAGCCCGTACATGATATTTGGAGTGCATTTCCATTAACCAAAAATGAAGAAGAACAACTTATAGAATGTACCCTTCAAGTTGAAAGTATTTATAGTAAGGAACGACACATATCCGGGTTGCAGCGGTAGCTAGCAACCTAGTAAGAGACGATCACGTCCAATGTTAAGAAATATAAAAACCCATAGTTCCTAACAAAGAAATCAGATCAAAACAAAAAGTACACCATTAGAACCGCCTTGTCCGAAACCCCTGTATAGGAAACTTTCTGTCAATTGGCTTGAACAGCAAGGGAAATATATTGGCTTGAAAATCAAGAAAATTGACTTTAACCACGTTATTCTCCCCAAACGGGATATTTTTTTCTTTTTTTTTCGTTTCCTTTTCCACAGATAGCTTGGCACTGGAACATCGTAGATAGTTGTTCAATAGCTCATTTTAAAGGAAATTAATTGGGTTAAAAACTTTTTGTAACTAAAATAAATTATTTCTAAAAGAGAATAAATTTTTCCACCAAAAACTGCATTTTCGATGTCTTTTCACACTGCAGTCTTTCAAACATATTCGTATGCCAGCGGTAAGATTTGAACCCACGCCTCCGAAGAGATTGGTGGCTAACACCAGTGCCTTGGACCACTCGGCCAGGCAATGTTAAGAAATATAAAAACCCATAGTTCCTAAAAAAGGAGTCAAATCAAAACAAAAAGTACACCATTAGAACCGCCTTGTCCGAAACACCTGTATAGGAAACTTTCCGTCCCTTGGCTTGAACAGCAAGGGAAATATATTGGCTTGAAAATCAAGAAAATTGCAGTAAAGAACAAACTTCCAGCCCATAGTAACTAAAGTAAGATTATAATTAATATTAAATATTGATCAATGATATCATAATCGTAGGTTGTAGCCAGGTCATTAGAAGACGATCATTAGAAGAACAATCCGGGTTGCAGCAATAGCTAGCAACCTAGTAAGAAACGATAACGTCCAATGTCAAGTTACAATTAAGATCATGTACAATGAAGTCATAATCTGAGGCTGTAACCATATAATAAAATAAATACGATATTATAATGTTAGCTATAATTACATCAGTACAGAATCGCTAATGTCATTATGCAAACTATAAAAATATTTATGATGTCTGAACAATAATATTGAAATTTTAATTCAAACTACAAAAATACCTGAAAACTTTATATTTAGTTTTTTTTTACTATAAAGAACGACACCTAGCCCATGCTATTATCCGGGTTGCAGCGGTGGCTAACAACCTAGTAAGAGACGATCACGTCCAATGTTAAGAAATATAAAAACCCATAGTTCCTAACAAAGGAGTCAGATCAAAACAAAAAGTACACCATTAGAGCCACCTTGTCCGAAACCCCTATATAGGAAACTTTCTGTCCCTTGGCTTGAACAGCAAGGGAAATATATTGGCTTGAAAATCAAGAAAAGTGGCAGCTACTACAACATTCAGCCTAAACGGGATATTTTTTTCTTTCTTCTTTTCCTCAGATAGCTTGGCAGTGTAACATCGTAGAGAGTTGTTCAATGGCTCATTTTAAAGGAAATCCCTAGATCTAGGAACTTTTGCACTTAATTTTTTTTTCAATTAATTATTTTTTACGAAAAACTTAATTTTTTATATACAATATTGACCAATGACGTCATAGTCGTTGGATGTAGTTAGTATTACATAATCCGGGTTGCAGCGGTAGCTAGCAACCTAGTAAGAGACGATCACGTCCAATATTAAAAAATATAATAGTTTGTCCATCAATTTTTTGCCGACGTCTTCTATTGACTTCTGAAGCCACCTCAAACCCTTTGTATGTATTGTGTATCCCTGGTCGTAATAATCAGATAGGGTTTCCTTGATGAATCGGTAATCACGATTGCTTACCGATGCTCCACAAAAATAATCACTGATCATTTCACTATTAAAGGTATGACCAGGTGCTTTTGACGTTCTTGCTATAGTTGAATTGTTTAGAGTATTATTCATACTAGAAGGGTGTTCTAAAATACTTCTGCTCATGTTTTATACACCTAGCATAATCAAATCGTGTTTAGCTCCGTATCAAGTAACAAAAACCTAACAAAAAATAAAACTAGTCTAAAAATTTTCAGATATTTTTCTAGTTTATATTAAAAGATTAAAGTTGTTGCTCAGATACCATAAATATTTCTGCAGTTTATAACCTTAGCGATTCTGAACTGAACACTAAAATAAAATAAAAATTGATTTTTTCAATTTTTACATCACTCATTACGTCATAAATGGTTATTAGTACACAATTGGAGTTAGATAATCCGTCTTGTCACTTATTACGTCATATATGGTTATTAGTAGACACTCGGTAGAACATTCGTTCTTTATTATAAACTTTATGTACATAAAAATCAAACATCTTTGAAAAGACTGCAGTATGAAAATACATCAAAAATGCTGTTTTTTCACAAAATTGATTCTACTTTCTAAAATATTTTATTTTTAATTACAAAAGGCACTAGATGTAGCAATTTTATTTAAAATGAGTTATTATACAGCTCTCTAAGATTTTCCAGTGCCCAGCTAGCTGAGAAGAAAGAAAAACCGTGAAAAAAAGATGCCGTTTGTGAAGAATATCGTAATTAAAGTCAATTTTCTTGATTTTCAAGCCAATATATTTTCTTTGTTATTCAGGCCAAAGGACGGTAAGTTTGCTAAATAGAAGTTTTGGGAAAGGCGGTTCCAATAGTGTACTTCTTGTTTGGATCAGAATCTTTTTTCAGGATTTATGGGTTACTTTAATTTTTACTATGGGGCGTGATCGTCTCTCACTAGGTTGCTAGCTACCGCTGCAACACAGATTGCTAGCTACCGCTGCAACCTAGATACCACTGCAACCCTAATAATTTATTTAACTACCCCTCGAACCACCATGTATCAGTTACTATGGGCGAGGAATCGTTCTTTACTGTAACCGCTGCAACCCGGATTACTAATGATCGTCCTTTAATATAAATATGGACTAAAGTTCATTCTTTAATGTAAACTTCTCGATGCACCTGGTCGGTTGAATACCTTTGTTTTGCTCTCTCAATTATTACTTCTCGATACGCCTGGTCGGTTGAATACCTTTGTTTTGCTCTCTCAATTTTTACTTCTCGATGCGCCTGGTCGCTTGAATACCTTTGCTTTTCTCTTTTCAAGATACTATCTCTGTTGTTTGTGTAGTACTGTTTTTTCAATTTGCGTGCAGCTTGCTTGATTGAAACCATTATGTAATTATGAATGTGAACATTTACAGTTCTGACGCTTTCTATAAAGTAATTATGACGTCACAGCGTAATGATTTTATTGACGTCAAGGCGCAATGATATTATTTCATGACGTCGATGCATTTTCGATGTCTTTTCACACTGCAGTCTTTCAAACATATTCGTATACCAGCGGTAAGATTTGAACCCACGCCTCCGAAGAGATTGGTGGCTAACATCCAGGTTGCAGCGATAGCTAGCAACCTAGTAAGAGACGATCACGTCCAATGTTAAGAAATATAAAAACCCATTTTTCTAAAAACATCTAAAAACAAAAAAGAAACTTTTAAGATGACAAATTCACCTTTGGCTTAGTTCGCTCCTTTGGCGAAGAACTTTTCACGAAGATTTCTTAACAACATTCGTGCTTGAGATCCATTTACAAACACTTTTTCAATTGCTAAAACTGAAACTATTCCATTAAATGGATGAAATGTTTCATCTATTATTTCTAATGCGTACGGCTTGTCAATGTGATCCAGAAGCATATATATTATAACACAAATGTTCACAATAACGACAACACTAGGTTTTTTTAATTTTTCTAGTAAGGTGTTCAGTATCAGGTTAGCATTTTTTGGGCTAACTTTCACTTCTTTGATGAGATCTTCTAAATCACTTCTTTGAATATGAGAGGACTTAGGACAGTACAGTTTCCTCATAAGAATGTCCAATCTGGATCTTCCTTTGAGTTTGTCCATCAATTTTTTGCCGACGTCTTCTATTGACTTCTGAAGCCACCTCAAACCCTTTGTATGTGTTGTGTATCCCTGGTCGGAATAATCAGATGGAGATAGGGTTTCCTTGATGAAGCAATTGTGATATGGGTAATCACGATTGCTTACCGATGCTCCACAAAAATAATCACTGATCATTTCACTATTAAAGGTATGACCAGGTGCTTTTGACGTTCTTGCTATAGTTGAATTGTTTAGAGTATTATTCATACTAGAAGGGTGTTCTAAAATACTTCTGTTCATGTTTTATACACCTAGCATAATCAAATCGTGTTTAGCTCCGTATCAAGTAACAAAAACTTAACAAAAAATAAAACTAGTCTAAAAATTTTCAGATATTTTTCTAGTTTATATTAAAAGATTAAAGTTGTTGCTCAGATACCATAAATATTTTTGCAGTTTATAACCTTAGCGATTCTGAACTGAACACTAAAATAAAATAAAAATTGATTTTTTCAATTTTTACATCACTCATTACGTCATATATGGTTATTAGTACACAATTGGAGTTAGATAATCCGTCTTGTCACTTATTACGTCATATATGGTTATTAGTAGACACTCGGTAGAACATTCGTTCTTTATTATAAACTTTATGTACATAAAAATCAAACATCTTTGAAAAGACTGCAGTATGAAAATACATCAAAAATGCTGTTTTTTCACAAAATTGATTCTACTTTCTAAAATATTTTATTTTTAATTACAAAAGGCACTAGATGTAGCAATTTTATTTAAAATGAGTTATTATACAGCTCTCTAAGATTTTCCAGTGCCCAGCTAGCTGAGAAGAAAGAAAAACCGTGAAAAAAAGATGCCGTTTGTGAAGAATATCGTAATTAAAGTCAATTTTCTTGATTTTCAAGCCAATATATTTTCTTTGTTATTCAGGCCAAAGGACGGTAAGTTTGCTAAATAGAAGTTTTGGGAAAGGCGGTTCCAATAGTGTACTTCTTGTTTGGATCAGAATCTTTTTTCAGGATTTATGGGTTACTTTAATTTTTACTATGGGGCGTGATCGTCTCTCACTAGGTTGCTAGCTACCGCTGCAACACAGATTGCTAGCTACCGCTGCAACCTGGATACCACTGCAACCCTAATAATTTATTTAACTACCCCTCGAACCACCATGTATCAGTTACTATGGGCGAGGAATCGTTCTTACTGTAACCGCTGCAACCCGGATTACTAATGATCGTCCTTTAATATAAATATGGACTAAAGTTCATTCTTTAATGTAAACTTCTCGATGCACCTGGTCGGTTGAATACCTTTGTTTTGCTCTCTCAATTATTACTTCTCGATACGCCTGGTCGGTTGAATACCTTTGTTTTGCTCTCTCAATTTTTACTTCTCGATGCGCCTGGTCGCTTGAATACCTTTGCTTTTCTCTTTTCAAGATACTATCTCTGTTGTTTGTGTAGTACTGTTTTTTCAATTTGCGTGCAGCTTGCTTGATTGAAACCATTATGTAATTATGAATGTGAACATTTACAGTTCTGACGCTTCCTATATAGTAATTATGACGTCACAGCGTAATGATTTTATTGACGTCAAGGCGCAATGATATTATTTCATGACGTCATCAGAAACAACAATATAATTTCGTGTTTTTATATTCACTTCATAGCTCTAATATAAAGCTACGACATTCATTATTTATCTAGTAGGGTTTCAGACAAGGTAGTTCTAATGATGTACTTTTGTTTTGATCTTACTCTATTTTTAGGACTTTTATTATATTTCTTAGCATTGGACTGATCGTCTCTTACTAGATTGCTAGCTACTGCTGCAACCCAAATTCACATATATATTTATTTATGAGAGGCAGCCTGGCCGAGTGGTCCAAGGCACTGGTGTTAGCCACCAATCTCTTCGGAGGCGTGGGTTCAAATCTTACCGCTGGTATACGAATATGTTTGAAAGACTGCAGTGTGAAAAGACATCGAAAATGCAGTTTTTGGTGGAAAAATTTATTCTCTTTTAGAAATAATTTATTGTAGTTACAAAAGGTTTTTAACCCAATTAATTTCCTTTAAAATGAGCTATTGAACAACTATCTACGATGTTCCAGTGCCAAGCTATCTGTGGAAAAGAAAAAGAAAAAAAAAGAAAAAAATATCCCGTTTGGGGAGAATAACGTGGTTAAAGTCAATTTTCGTGATTTTCAAGCCAATATATTTCCCTTGCTGTTCAAGCCAAGGGACAGAAAGTTTCCTATACAGGGGTTTCGGACAAGGCAGTTCTAATGGTGTACTTTTTGTTTTGATCTGATTTCTTTGTTAGGAACTATGGGTTTTTATGTTTCTTAACATTGGACGTGATCGTCTCTTACTAGGTTGCTAGCTACCGCTGCAACCCGGAAAATTTGATGATCGAGCCTTTATGTAACCCGGTTAAAAAAATTATTATCATATCTTATATGTAACTTTTATTTTATAAGTCTTCGATTGTCTAATGGTAAGTATGCCCACTTGTTACCTGGGAGAATTGGGTTCGATTCCGCGTCAGGGAGAACTTTTAATATGTTGAATTAAAATCACTATCTTTTCAATTTAAAATTTAAAAAAGAAACTTGTTTATTTAAATTCTAGCTAAAATAATGAAGATAATATGAATGAACAACAGTGTTCAGTTTCTTTGGACTTGAGTTAGTTTTTAACTATAAATACAAACAAGAAAAGGCCTACGGCTTTTTCTTCTTTTAAATAGTAAAAGACGAAACTCAAACAATCAAGTAGCTAACTAAGTCCAATGTATAAAATGGTTTGTTATTTCTGTGATCGTCTTTTAATGTAAAAATGATCTGACTCCTTTGTTAGGAACTATAGGTTTTTATGATTCTTTACGTTGGACGTGATCGTCTCTTACTAGGTTGCTAGCTACCGCCGCAACCCGGATGCTAGCTACCGCTGCAACTCGAATACATCGAGATACTGTGAAATTACAAACAGGAAAAAACCAATGGCTTTTTCTTAATTGGAATAGTAAGAGACAATCTGGGTAATACCTATGATAATGACATCATTGATCAATCTTGATCATGAAATTATAACTTACATATTCTGCATTTACGATGAACCATATCGATCCTTTTATGTAAATTTTTTTCTCTTTTAGAAATAATTTATTTTAGTTACAAAAGGTTTTTAACCCAATTAATTTCCTTTAAAGTGAGCTATTGAACAACCCTCTACGATGTTCCAGTGCCAAGCTATCTGTGGAAAAGAAAAAGAAAAAAAAGAAACAATATCCCGTTTGGGGAAAATAACGTAGTTAAAGTCAATTTTCTTGATTTTCAAGCCAATATATTTCCCTTGCTGTTCAAGCCAAGGGACAGAAAGTTTCCTATACAGGGGTTTCGGACAAGGCGGTTCTAATGGTGTACTTTTTGTTTTGATCTGACTCCTTTGTTAGGAACTATGGGTTTTTATATTTCTTAACATTGGACGTGATCGTCTCTTACTAGTCCTCTCATATTCAAAGAAGTGATTTAGCAGATCTCATCAAAGAAGTGAAAGTTAGCCCAAAAAATGCTAACCTGATACTGAACACCTTACTAGAAAAATTAAAAAAACCTAGCGCTGTCGTTATTGTGAACATTTGTATTATAATATATATGCTTCTGGATCACATTGACAAGCCGTACGCATTAGAAATAATAGATGAAACATTTCATCCATTTCATGGAATAGTTTCAGTTTTAGCAATTGAAAAAGCGTTTGTAAATGGATCTGAAGCACGAATATTGTTAAGAAATCTTCGTGAAAAGTTCTTCGCCAAAAGGAGCGAACTAAGCCAAAGGTGAATTTGTCATCTTAAAAGTTTCTTTTTTGTTTTTAGATGTTTTTAGGAACTATGGGTTCTTATATTTCTTAACATTGGACGTGATCGTCTCTTACTAGGTTGCTAGCTATCGCTGCAACTTTGGACACAACAACTGCAACTAGTTGAGAATGCTACTTTGGCAATTTAACATGGGTGTAACAGGCATTAAAAAAAGGTGCCGTGACAATAGAGCGTCCTCCCAAATTAGAAAATTTAGAACAAGCTTAAATTAAAGTTTATTTTCTTTCTTTAGTTTCTACATTTTATTCAGAGCTCTAAAATTTCGGATCTAACCTGAAATTTTCTAGACGTGGCCAGGAACTCATTTTGTATTATAAAATACTGATGTTGACGCTAATCTGTAAAATATAGGTTAGTTGCTAAAATATTTAAGCAAACATGCCCGTTGAGCTACCATGACAGAAGCGGTCCTTTATCTTTGGGTAAGAGTAAAGCAAAGTGAAAATAAAAAATACATTAAAAGTACTCATTTTCTATTTCAATTATCAGCTTCCTGTGATTTTAAAATATATCTGAAGAATTTCTACTTCCTTTTAGAGGTGTAATGTGAGGCTAAGCCCTATCTATACTCCCTTAATAAATCTAAAATGAGAAAACAAATATGAACACATATTTTGTTAAATCAGAGTAAGTCATTTCTCTTATTTTTTCAACCTAATCAAGATAGCATCTATTTGATCAGTTTTTCGTCCACAAAAGCCCTAATCACATGATACACAATAATAGCATTGTTTGGACCTGATTAAGAGAGCATCTATTTGATTTAAAGTTTTTCCTCCACAAAACCCCTAAATACTTCAAATAGTATTGTTTGAACCTGATTAAGCAAGCATCTATTTGATTTACAGGTTTTACTTTACAAAAAGCCCTAAATAGTTCACACACAATGAAAGTTATACCTTCATAGAAAATAAAATATTAAAACCGAGCAGAAATCAGCTACTACATAAATAAATACATTTGCAACAGTGAACTCATTACAATAATTTGCTCTGTTCCTACCTGTTCTGTTCGTCCAGATCCTTTCCTGCTCTAACATAGTAAAACATACTAACTTATTGTAAGTTGGCTTACATATATTAATTGTATATAACTAAATATATATTAGTTGGTTTATACACTCAATAAATATTAATAGCGAAGTAGACCTACTTAATATCTAAACTATTCATTTAAATAACGGTACATTTTTCATCAGCATTGTCATGATACCATACAGTAATATAAAAGTAATATACATGTAACTGCCATAAAAGGGATAAACATCCTCCAGTTACAATGCTGGCACACAGGGTGAAGAATCGAAATTTCAGTTGCTGGGTCTTTCTTTACGTAGCATGTAGCAACTGGTCACTCAACATTGCTGCAGCAGATAAAATTTCATCAGCTTCAGGAATTCAATCCTACGATCCACAAGACCCCAGGATCACCACTACCTCAAAAGACCCCACATGGCAACTGGCACTACACTGCCGAGGTGACATAGAAAATGATAAAGATCCTCCTGAGCCATTGCTGGTGCATAGTTCGTCGAACCGATATTTTAGTTGTTGGGTCTTTTTTTACAGGGACAAATGGCGAGCTTAAAATACAGCCATGCTGCGGTGGGGATCAAGCCCCGTGCCCCTTAGTACAAAGAAGAGCATTACTCAACTGTGCTACAACAAGGTTAGTTACCATAAAAGACATCATGTAAGAAATAGCTCACATCTTAATGTCTACTTCAGTGACAACATTCACAGCATGAAAACTAGCTATGTTTAGGAAGATTTACCTTTCTATATTTTTCAAAAAGAAGCAGTTATGTAGGTATAAAAAACATGCCTAGAGGAAACTTAATTTTCAATGGTTATAAGATGATGATTCGTTGGAAAAAGAAGAATTTTTTGTCCAAGCACCTGAAATCGTAAACGCGATATGACACAAAGAGCAACCCGAGCAACATAAATCCCAATGGGTGAAAACAAATAGCCTGGACAACCAAATGAGACTAGAAATATAGGAGTTGCTAAAGAAAAGGGTATTGAAAAGATTTTATCTAACAGCCCGGACCATACAACGTAACAAGACGTATACAAAAAGCTAGTGCAAAGGGCATGGGAAAAATATTTAAGGGGATGCTTTATGTGAATGAAGCATGTATAAAAATAGTTAGAAAACAAGCCAAAGTGAGAATCACAAAAGCTAAAGCCAAAGGTATGGAACAAACTACAGCAAGTATCACAATGAATTGCAATAAAAAATTCGGAACAGCGATGTTTGGTTAGAAACTAGAAGACATTTTTTGGTGTATATGCCGTCTTAAGAAATATTAAAAGATGGTACATTATTTTCAATTGTTAAAGCAAAAGGCAAGCAAAAAATATCACTAAAAGAAACTGCAGAGTTTTACCTCCCCATGACTTAAAAATAAAGAAAAATACAACAGTTATGCTTTGGCATAACTTAGTTATTTCATAAAGGATGTGTGATGGAACCCGCTAAGTTGTTTCTAAATTATGCAACAACATAATTAAGGCCAATATAATTTATGGGGAAAATATAGCAAGTTTACATTAAAGAACGATCTGTAGCCCCTTGTAACTGCAGTATCCTGGTTGCAGCTACCTATATAGCAACCTAGTAAGAGACGATCACCTCCAATGCTAAAAAATATAGTAACCCATAACTCCTAAAAATAGATCAAAACACAAAGTACACCATTAGAACCACTTTGTCCAAAACCTCTATATAAAATTTACGTTCCCTTAGCTTGAACAACAAGGGAAATATATTGGTTTAAAAATCAAGATAAGTTACAGCTACTACGATGTTTTGCATAAACCGCATCGTTTTAAGTTTTTTCCACTTTTTTCCTCCTCAATTAGCTGGGCACTGGAAATGCATAAAGACCTGTATAATTGCTAATTTTAAAGGAAATTACTATATCTATTGCCTTTTGTAATAAAAATAAAATAGTTTTTAAAATAGAATCAATTTTGACAAAAACTGCATTTTCGTGTGAAAGCTTGATGAATGTCGACATAATCGTATAGGTTATAAGCATATATGAAGTAATAAGTGAATGCAATATTTATATATGCTTATCTTTCTGCCAGATTATAATATAAGAAATTACTTTTGCCCTTAGTTAATATAAAATTTTCTAGTGAAGATCCGTGTTGCAGTGGTAGCTAGTCAAACAGTTCATGGTAATGAACTATATAGTAAGAGCGACTCGTCGCAATAGCGATTGAAACTCTAACAACGGAATAATAATATCAATAGATACATCAAAAGAATTGGATTTTTGTGATGATTTTAAATATATAAGTTTCATCAAGCTTACTCATATCCATCAAAATTTACAAGCCTGAGAAAATTTGCCTTATTTTCAAAAAAGGGGAAAACACCCCCTAAAAGTAATAGATTCTTAATAACAGTCACACCATCAGATTCAGCGTATCAGAGAACCTTACAGTAGAGGTTTTAGGCTCCTATCTGCAAAAATGTGGAATTTTGTTTTTTTGCCAGAAGAAAGATCACGGTTGCGCGTTTATTTGTTTGCCTTTTTTACCAGCGGTGATTGTATCGACCCAGAGGTCCTAGAATTTTGCGAGAGGGCTTATTTGAATAGAAATTAAAAGTTCTAGTGCCTTTTTAATAAAAAAAAAATATAAAATAGAATCACTTTTTACGAAAAAACTGCATTTTGATGTCTTTTCATCCTGCAGTCTTTTCAAAGATATTTGATTTCTTATTAAATAGGGAATCATGTTAAATTACACAAGGGGCCGATATAGTTCATCATAAATGGTTTTTGTAAATGCGTTTTTATATGTAATTATTCATTATTATGTAAAATGCAGTAATTTTTGGCGGGTTTTAACCAAAAATTTTGTTAACTGAAACTAGAATAATCCTAGAAATTTTACATAAAATTATTTTATTTCACTGCAAACTGCAAAAATATTTATGAAGTAAGAGCAATAATTTTTATATTTGATTCAAACCAGAAAAATACCTGAGAATTTTGAAATTAGTTTGGTTTTTCTTTCGCCTAAAGTGACTCGTTATGCCATTTTATCAGGTAAATTAAAGCACGAACTGTGGCTCCTAGTAACTGATCGTCCTAGTATATGATACCTAGTATATGATCGTCTCTTAATAGGTTGCTAGCTACCGCTGCAACCAGGATCTATATAATGATTCCTTTTAACACTTTATTTACTGTGGGTTACAGTTCGATGCGTAATGTATACCGCAGAAACCCAGATATTTCAATCATATAAGGAACTACATCGATCCTATGTGTAGGAGAAAAAAACAAAAAGAAAAAAAAGATGGCATATGTTGAGAATATCGTGGTTACATCCAATTTTCTTGATTTTCAAGCCAATATATTTTCCTTGTTATTCAAGCCAAGAGACGGTATGTTTTCTGTGTAGAGGTTTTGGACAAGGTGGTTCTGATAGTGTATTTCTTGTTTTAATCAGAATCTATTTTATGTTTTTTTTTATTAAAAAGGCACTAGAACTTTTAATTTCTATTCAAATAAGCCCTCTCGCAAAATTCTAGGACCTCTGGGTCGATACAATCACCGCTGGTAAAAAAGGCAAACAAATAAACGCGCAACCGTGATCTTTCTTCTGGCAAAAAAACAAAATTCCACATTTTTGCAGATAGGAGCCTAAAACCTCTACTGTAAGGTTCTCTGATACGCTGAATCTGATGGTGTGACTGTTATTAAGAATCTATGACTTTTAGGGGGTGTTTTCCCCTTTTTTGAAAATAAGGCAAATTTTCTCGTAACTTTTGATGGACATGAGTAAACTTGATGAAACTTATATATTTAAAATCAGCACAAAAATCCGATTCTTTTGATGTATCTATTGATATTATTATTCCGTTTTTAGAGTTTCAATCGCTATTGCGACGAGTCGCTCTTACTATATAGTTCATTACCATGAACTGTTTGACTAGCTACCACTGCAACACGGATCTTCACTAGAAAATTTTATATTAACTAAGGGCAAAAGTAATTTCTTATATTATAATCTGGCAGAAAGAAAAGCATATATAAATATTGCATTCACTTATTACTTCATATATGCTTATAACCTATACGATTATGTCGACATTCATCAAGCTTTCACACGAAAATGCAGTTTTTGTCAAAATTGATTCTATTTTAAAAACTATTTTATTTTTATTACAAAAGGCAATAGATATAGTAATTTCCTTTAAAATGAGCAATTATACAGGTCTTTATGCATTTCCATTGCCCAGCTAATTGAGGAGGAAAAAAGTGGAAAAAACTTAAAACGATGCGGTTTATGCAAAACATCGTAGTAGCTGTAACTTATCTTGATTTTTAAACCAATATATTTCCCTTGTTGTTCAAGCTAAGGGAACGTAAATTTTATATAGAGGTTTTGGACAAAGTGGTTCTAATGGTGTACTTTGTGTTTTGATCTATTTTTAGGAGTTATGGGTTACTATATTTTTTAGCATTGGAGGTGATCGTCTCTTACTAGGTTGCTATATAGGTAGCTGCAACCAGGATACTGCAGTTACAAGGGGCTACAGATCGTTCTTTAATGTAAACTTGCTATATTTTCCCCATAAATTATATTGGCCTTAATTATGTTGTTGCATAATTTAGAAACAACTTGGCGGGTTCCATCACACATCCTTTATGAAATAACTAAGTTATGCCAAAGCATAACTGTTGTATTTTTCTTTATTTTTAAGTCATGGGGAGGTAAAACTCTGCAGTTTCTTTTAGTGATATTTTTTGCTTGCCTTTTGCTTTAACAATTGAAAATAATGTACCATCTTTTAATATTTCTTAAGACGTCATATACACCAAAAAATGTCTTCTAGTTTCTAACCAAACATCGCTGTTCCGAATTTTTTATTGCAATTCATTGTGATACTTGCTGTAGTTTGTTCCATACCTTTGGCTTTAGCTTTTGTGATTCTCACTTTGGCTTGTTTTCTAACTATTTTTATACATGCTTCATTCACATAAAGCATCCCCTTAAATATTTTTCCCATGCCCTTTGCACTAGCTTTTTGTATACGTCTTGTTACGTTGTATGGTCCGGGCTGTTAGATAAAATCTTTTCAATACCCTTTTCTTTAGCAACTCCTATATTTCTAGTCTCATTTGGTTGTCCAGGCTATTTGTTTTCACCCATTGGGATTTATGTTGCTCGGGTTGCTCTTTGTGTCATATCGCGTTTACGATTTCAGGTGCTTGGACAAAAAATTCTTCTTTTTCCAACGAATCATCATCTTATAACCATTGAAAATTAAGTTTCCTCTTGGCATGTTTTTTATACCTACATAACTGCTTCTTTTTGAAAAATATAGAAAGGTAAATCTTCCTAAACATAGCTAGTTTTCATGCTGTGAATGTTGTCACTGAAGTAGACATTAAGATGTGAGCTATTTCTTACATGATGTCTTTTATGGTAACTAACCTTGTTGTAGCACAGTTGAGTAATGCTCTTCTTTGTACTAAGGGGCACGGGGCTTGATCCCCACCGCAGCATGGCTGTATTTTAAGCTCGCCATTTGTCCCTGTAAAAAAAGACCCAACAACTAAAATATCGGTTCGACGAACTATGCACCAGCAATGGCTCAGGAGGATCTTTATCATTTTCTATGTCACCTCGGCAGTGTAGTGCCAGTTGCCATGTGGGGTCTTTTGAGGTAGTGGTGATCCTGGGGTCTTGTGGATCGTAGGATTGAATTCCTGAAGCTGATGAAATTTTATCTGCTGCAGCAATGTTGAGTGACCAGTTGCTACATGCTACGTAAAGAAAGACCCAGCAACTGAAATTTCGATTCTTCACCCTGTGTGCCAGCATTGTAACTGGAGGATGTTTATCCCTTTTATGGCAGTTACATGTATATTACTTTTATATTACTGTATGGTATCATGACAATGCTGATGAAAAATGTACCGTTATTTAAATGAATAGTTTAGATATTAAGTAGGTCTACTTCGCTATTAATATTTATTGAGTGTATAAACCAACTAATATATATTTAGTTATATACAATTAATATATGTAAGCCAACTTACAATAAGTTAGTATGTTTTACTATGTTAGAGCAGGAAAGGATCTGGACGAACAGAACAGGTAGGAACAGAGCAAATTATTGTAATGAGTTCACTGTTGCAAATGTATTCATTTATGTAGTAGCTGATTTCTGCTCGGTTTTAATATTTTATTTTCTATGAAGGTATAACTTTCATTGTGTGTGAACTATTTAGGGCGTTTTGTAAAGTAAAACCTGTAAATCAAATAGATGCTTGCTTAATCAGGTTCAAACAATACTATTTGAAGTATTTAGGGGTTTTTGTGGAGGAAAAACTGTAAATCAAATAGATGCTCTCTTAATCAGGTCCAAACAATGCTATTATTGTGTATCATGTGATTAGGGCTTTTGTGGACGAAAAACTGATCAAATAGATGCTATCTTGATTAGGTTGAAAAAATAAGAGAAATGACTTACTCTGATTTAACAAAATATGTGTTCATATTTGTTTTCTCATTTTAGATTTATTAAGGGAGTATAGATAGGGCTTAGCCTCACATTACACCTCTAAAAGGAAGTAGAAATTCTTCAGATATATTTTAAAATCACAGGAAGCTGATAATTGAAATAGAAAATGAGTACTTTTAATGTATTTTTTATTTTCACTTTGCTTTACTCTTACCCAAAGATAAAGGACCGCTTCTGTCATGGTAGCCCAACGGGCATGTTTGCTTAAATATTTTAGCAACTAACCTATATTTTACAGATTAGCGTCAACATCAGTATTTTATAATACAAAATGAGTTCCTGGCCACGTCTAGAAAATTTCAGGTTAGATCCGAAATTTTAGAGCTCTGAATAAAATGTAGAAACTAAAGAAAGAAAATAAACTTTAATTTAAGCTTGTTCTAAATTTTCTAATTTGGGAGGACGCTCTATTGTCACGGCACCTTTTTTTAATGCCTGTTACACCCATGTTAAATTGCCAAAGTAGCATTCTCAACTAGTTGCAGTTGTTGTGTCCAAAGTTGCAGCGATAGCTAGCAACCTAGTAAGAGACGATCACGTCCAATGTTAAGAAATATAAAAACCCATAGTTCCTAAAAACATCTAAAAACAAAAAAGAAACTTTTAAGATGACAAATTCACCTTTGGCTTAGTTCGCTCCTTTTGGCGAAGAACTTTTCACGAAGATTTCTTAACAATATTCGTGCTTCAGATCCATTTACAAACGCTTTTTCAATTGCTAAAACTGAAACTATTCCATGAAATGGATGAAATGTTTCATCTATTATTTCTAATGCGTACGGCTTGTCAATGTGATCCAGAAGCATATATATTATAATACAAATGTTCACAATAACGACAGCGCTAGGTTTTTTTAATTTTTCTAGTAAGGTGTTCAGTATCAGGTTAGCATTTTTTGGGCTAACTTTCACTTCTTTGATGAGATCTGCTAAATCACTTCTTTGAATATGAGAGGACTAGTAAGAGACGATCACGTCCAATGTTAAGAAGTATAAAAACCCATAGTTCCTAACAAAGGAGTCAGATCAAAACAAAAAGTACACCATTAGAACCGCCTTGTCCGAAACCCCTGTATAGGAAACTTTCTGTCCCTTGGCTTGAACAGCAAGGGAAATATATTGGCTTGAAAATCAAGAAAATTGACTTTAACTACGTTATTTTCCCCAAACGGGATATTTTTTTCTTTTTTTTCTTTTTCTTTTCCACAGATAGCTTGGCACTGGAACATCGTAGAGGGTTGTTCAATAGCTCACTTTAAAGGAAATTAATTGGGTTAAAAACCTTTTGTAACTAAAATAAATTATTTCTAAAAGAGAAAAAAAATTTACATAAAAGGATCGATATGGTTCATCGTAAATGCAGAATATGTAAGTTATAATTTCATGATCAAGATTGATCAATGATGTCATTATCATAGGTATTACCCAGATTGTCTCTTACTATTCCAATTAAGAAAAAGCCATTGGTTTTTTCCTGTTTGTAATTTCACAGTATCTCGATGTATTCGAGTTGCAGCGGTAGCTAGCATCCGGGTTGCGGCGGTAGCTAGCAACCTAGTAAGAGACGATCACGTCCAACGTAAAGAATCATAAAAACCTATAGTTCCTAACAAAGGAGTCAGATCATTTTTACATTAAAAGACGATCACAGAAATAACAAACCATTTTATACATTGGACTTAGTTAGCTACTTGATTGTTTGAGTTTCGTCTTTTACTATTTAAAAGAAGAAAAAGCCGTAGGCCTTTTCTTGTTTGTATTTATAGTTAAAAACTAACTCAAGTCCAAAGAAACTGAACACTGTTGTTCATTCATATTATCTTCATTATTTTAGCTAGAATTTAAATAAACAAGTTTCTTTTTTAAATTTTAAATTGAAAAGATAGTGATTTTAATTCAACATATTAAAAGTTCTCCCTGACGCGGAATCGAACCCAATTCTCCCAGGTAACAAGTGGGCATACTTACCATTAGACAATCGAAGACTTATAAAATAAAAGTTACATATAAGATATGATAATAATTTTTTTAACCGGGTTACATAAAGGCTCGATCATCAAATTTTCCGGGTTGGAGCGGTAGCTAGCAACCTAGTAAGAGACGATCACGTCCAATGTTAAGAAACATAAAAACCCATAGTTCCTAACAAAGAAATCAGATCAAAACAAAAAGTACACCATTAGAACCGCCTTGTCCGAAACCCCTGTATAGGAAACTTTCTGTCCCTTGGCTTGAACAGCAAGGGAAATATATTGGCTTGAAAATCACGAAAATTGACTTTAACCACGTTATTCTCCCCAAACGGGATATTTTTTTCTTTTTTTTCTTTTTCTTTTCCACAGATAGCTTGGCACTGGAACATCGTAGATAGTTGTTCAATAGCTCATTTTAAAGGAAATTAATTGGGTTAAAAACCTTTTGTAACTACAATAAATTATTTCTAAAAGAGAATAAATTTTTCCACCAATAAATTGCATTTTCGATGTCTTTTCACACTGCAGTCTTTCAAACATATTCGTATACCAGCGGTAAGATTTGAACCCACGCCTCTGAAGAGATTGGTGGCTAACACCAGTGCCTTGGACCACTCGGCCAGGCTGCCTCTCATAAATAAATATATATGTGAATTTGGGTTGCAGCAGTAGCTAGCAACCTAGTAAGAGACGATCAGTCCAATGATAAGAAATATAACAAAATTCCTAAAAATAGATTAAGATCAAAACAAAAGTACATCATTAGAACTACCTTGTCTGAAACCCTACTAGATAAATAATGAATGTCGTAGCTTTATATTAGAGCTATGAAGTGAATATAAAAACACGAAATTATATTGTTGTTTCTGATGACGTCATGAAATAATATCATTGCGCCTTGACGTCAATAAAATCATTACGCTGTGACGTCATAATTACTATATAGGAAGCGTCAGAACTGTAAATGTTCACATTCATAATTACATAATGGTTTCAATCAAGCAAGCTGCACGCAAATTGAAAAAACAGTACTACACAAACAACAGAGATAGTATCTTGAAAAGAGAAAAGCAAAGGTATTCAAGCGACCAGGCGCATCGAGAAGTAAAAATTGAGAGAGCAAAACAAAGGTATTCAACCGACCAGGCGTATCGAGAAGTAATAATTGAGAGAGCAAAACAAAGGTATTCAACCGACCAGGTGCATCGAGAAGTTTACATTAAAGAATGAACTTTAGTCCATATTTATATTAAAGGACGATCATTAGTAATCCGGGTTGCAGCGGTTACAGTAAAGAACGATTCCTCGCCCATAGTAACTGATACATGGTGGTTCGAGGGGTAGTTAAATAAATTATTAGGGTTGCAGTGGTATCCAGGTTGCAGCGGTAGCTAGCAATCTGTGTTGCAGCGGTAGCTAGCAACCTAGTGAGAGACGATCACGCCCCATAGTAAAAATTAAAGTAACCCATAAATCCTGAAAAAAGATTCTGATCCAAACAAGAAGTACACTATTGGAACCGCCTTTCCCAAAACTTCTATTTAGCAAACTTACCATCCTTTGGCCTGAATAACAAAGAAAATATATTGGCTTGAAAATCAAGAAAATTGACTTTAATTACGATATTCTTCACAAACGGCATCTTTTTTTCACGGTTTTTCTTTCTTCTCAGCTAGCTGGGCACTGGAAAATCTTAGAGAGCTGTATAATAACTCATTTTAAATAAAATTGCTACATCTAGTGCCTTTTGTAATTAAAAATAAAATATTTTAGAAAGTAGAATCAATTTTGTGAAAAAACAGCATTTTTGATGTATTTTCATACTGCAGTCTTTTCAAAGATGTTTGATTTTTATGTACATAAAGTTTATAATAAAGAACGAATGTTCTACCGAGTGTCTACTAATAACCATATATGACGTAATAAGTGACAAGACGGATTATCTAACTCCAATTGTGTACTAATAACCATATATGACGTAATGAGTGATGTAAAAATTGAAAAAATCAATTTTTATTTTATTTTAGTGTTCAGTTCAGAATCGCTAAGGTTATAAACTGCAGAAATATTTATGGTATCTGAGCAACAACTTTAATCTTTTAATATAAACTAGAAAAATATCTGAAAATTTTTAGACTAGTTTTATTTTTTG
Organism: Artemia sp. Qi Xiang Cuo; assembly: GCF_049724085.1. Taxonomy (NCBI): domain Eukaryota; kingdom Metazoa; phylum Arthropoda; class Branchiopoda; order Anostraca; family Artemiidae; genus Artemia; species Artemia sp. Qi Xiang Cuo. Next base: position 34,913 of record NW_028300809.1, read on the forward strand.
TTAAGTTTTTGTTACTTGATACGGAGCTAAACACGATTTGATTATGCTAGGTGTATAAAACATGAACAGAAGTATTTTAGAACACCCTTCTAGTATGAATAATACTCTAAACAATTCAACTATAGCAAGAACGTCAAAAGCACCTGGTCATACCTTTAATAGTGAAATGATCAGTGATTATTTTTGTGGAGCATCGGTAAGCAATCGTGATTACCCATATCACAATTGTTTCTTCAAGGAAACCCTATCTCCATCTAATTATTCCGACCAGGGATACACAACACATACAAAGGGTTTGAGGTGGCTTCAGAAGTCAATAGAAGACGTCGGCAAAACATTGATGGACAAACTCAAAGGAAGATCCAGATTGGACATTCTTATGAGGAAACTGTACTGTCCTAAGTCCTCTCATATTCAAAGAAGTGATTTAGAAGATCTCATCAAAGAAGTGAAAGTTAGCCCAAAAAATGCTAACCTGATACTGAACACCTTACTAGAAAAATTAAAAAAACCTAGTGTTGTCGTTATTGTGAACATTTGTGTTATAATATATATGCTTCTGGATCACATTGACAAGCCGTACGCATTAGAAATAATAGATGAAACATTTCATCCATTTCATGGAATAGTTTCAGTTTTAGCAATTGAAAAAGTGTTTGTAAATGGATCTCAAGCACGAATGTTGTTAAGAAATCTTCGTGAAAAGTTCTTCGCCAAAGGAGCGAACTAAGCCAAAGGTGAATTTGTCATCTTAAAAGTTTCTTTTTTGTTTTTAGATGTTTTTAGAAAAATGGGTTTTTATATTTCTTAACATTGGACGTGATCGTCTCTTACTAGGTTGCTAGCTATCGCTGCAACCTGGATGTTAGCCACCAATCTCTTCGGAGGCGTGGGTTCAAATCTTACCGCTGGTATACGAATATGTTTGAAAGACTGCAGTGTGAAAAGACATCGAAAATGTATCGACGTCATGAAATAATATCATTGCGCCTTGACGTCAATAAAATCATTACGCTGTGACGTCATAATTACTATATAGGAAGCGTCAGAACTGTAAATGTTCACATTCATAATTACATAATGGTTTCAATCAAGCAAGCTGCACGCAAATTGAAAAAACAGTACTACACAAACAACAGAGATAGTATCTTGAAAATATAAAAGCAAAGGTATTCAAGCGACCAGGCGCATCGAGAAGTAAAAATTGAGAGAGCAAAACAAAGGTATTCAACCGACCAGGCGTATCGAGAAGTAATAATTGAGAGAGCAAAACAAAGGTATTCAACCGACCAGGTGCATCGAGAAGTTTACATTAAAGAATGAACTTTAGTCCATATTTATATTAAAGGACGATCATTAGTAATCCGGGTTGCAGCGGTTACAGTAAAGAACGATTCCTCGCCCATAGTAACTGATACATGGTGGTTCGAGGGGTAGTTAAATAAATTATTAGGGTTGCAGTGGTATCTAGGTTGCAGCGGTAGCTAGCAATCTGTGTTGCAGCGGTAGCTAGCAACCTAGTGAGAGACGATCACGCCCCATAGTAAAAATTAAAGTAACCCAAAAATCCTGAAAAAAGATTCTGATCCAAACAAGAAGTACACTATTGGAACCGCCTTTCCCAAAACTTCTATTTAGCAAACTTACCGTCCTTTGGCCTGAATAACAAAGAAAATATATTGGCTTGAAAATCAAGAAAATTGACTTTAATTACGATATTCTTCACAAACGGCATCTTTTTTCACGGTTTTTCTTTCTTCTCAGCTAGCTGGGCACTGGAAAATCTTAGAGAGCTGTATAATAACTCATTTTAAATAAAATTGCTACATCTAGTGCCTTTTGTAATTAAAAATAAAATATTTTAGAAAGTAGAATCAATTTTGTGAAAAAACAGCATTTTTGATGTATTTTCATACTGCAGTCTTTTCAAAGATGTTTGATTTTTATGTACATAAAGTTTATAATAAAGAACGAATGTTCTACCGAGTGTCTACTAATAACCATATATGACGTAATAAGTGACAAGACGGATTATCTAACTCCAATTGTGTACTAATAACCATATATGACGTAATGAGTGATGTAAAAATTGAAAAAATCAATTTTTATTTTATTTTAGTGTTCAGTTCAGAATCGCTAAGGTTATAAACTGCAGAAATATTTATGGTATCTGAGCAACAACTTTAATCTTTTAATCTAAACTAGAAAAATATCTGAAAATTTTTAGACTAGTTTTATTTTTTGTTAGGTTTTTGTTACTTGATACGGAGCTAAACACGATTTGATTATGCTAGGTGTATAAAACATGAACAGAAGTATTTTAGAACACCCTTCTAGTATGAATAATACTCTAAACAATTCAACTATAGCAAGAACGTCAAAAGCACCTGGTCATACCTTTAATAGTGAAATGATCAGTGATTATTTTTGTGGAGCATCGGTAAGCAATCGTGATTACCGATTCATCAAGGAAACCCTATCTGATTATTACGACCAGGGATACACAATACATACAAAGGGTTTGAGGTGGCTTCAGAAGTCAATAGAAGACGTCGGCAAAAAATTGATGGACAAACTATTATATTTTTTAACATTGGACGTGATCGTCTCTTACTAGGTTGCTAGCTGCCGCTGCAACCCGGATTATGTAATACTAACTACATCCAACGACTATGACGTCATTGGTCAATATTGTATATAAAAAATTAAGTTTTTCGTAAAAAATAATTAATTGAAAAAAAAAATTAAGTGCAAAAGTTTCTAGATCTAGAGATTTCCTTTAAAATGAGCCATTGAACAACTCTCTACGATGTTACACTGCCAAGCTATCTGAGGAAAAGAAGAAAGAAAAAAATATCCCGTTTAGGCTGAATGTTGTAGTAGCTGCCACTTTTCTTGATTTTCAAGCCAATATATTTCCCTTGCTGTTCAAGCCAAGGGACAGAAAGTTTCCTATATAGGGGTTTCGGACAAGGTGGCTCTAATGGTGTACTTTTTGTTTTGATCTGACTCCTTTGTTAGGAACTATGGGTTTTTATATTTCTTAACATTGGACGTGATCGTCTCTTACTAGGTTGTTAGCCACCGCTGCAACCCGGATAATAGCAAGGGCTAGGTGTCGTTCTTTATAGTAAAAAAAACTAAATATAAAGTTTTCAGGTATTTTTGTAGTTTGAATTAAAATTTCAATATTATTGTTCAGACATCATAAATATTTTTATAGTTTGCATAATGACATTAGCGATTCTGTACTGATGTAATTATAGCTAACATTATAATATCGTATTTATTTTATTATATGGTTACAGCCTCAGATTATGACTTCATTGTACATGATCTTAATTGTAACTTGACATTGGACGTTATCGTTTCTTACTAGGTTGCTAGCTATTGCTGCAACCCGGATTGTTCTTCTAATGATCGTCTTCTAATGACCTGGCTACAACCTACGATTATGATATCATTGATCAATATTTAATATTAATTATAATCTTACTTTAGTTACTATGGGCTGGAAGTTTGTTCTTTACTGCAATTTTCTTGATTTTCAAGCCAATATATTTCCCTTGCTGTTCAAGCCAAGGGACGGAAAGTTTCCTATACAGGTGTTTCGGACAAGGCGGTTCTAATGGTGTACTTTTTGTTTTGATTTGACTCCTTTTTAGGAACTATGGGTTTTTATATTTCTTAACATTGCCTGGCCGAGTGGTCCAAGGCACTGGTGTTAGCCACCAATCTCTTCGGAGGCGTGGGTTCAAATCTTACCGCTGGCATACGAATATGTTTGAAAGACTGCAGTGTGAAAAGACATCGAAAATGCAGTTTTTGGTGGAAAAATTTATTCTCTTTTATAAATAATTTATTTTATTTACAAAAGGTTTTTAACCCAATTAATTTCCTTTAAAATGAGCTATTGAACAACTATCTACGATGTTCCAGTGCCAAGCTATCTGTGGAAAAGAAAAAGAAAAAAAAAAGAAAAACATATCCCGTTTGGGGAGAATAACGTGGTAAAAGTCAATTTTCTTGATTTTCAAGCCAATATATTTCCCTTGCTGTTCAAGCCAATTGACAGAAAGTTTCCTATACAGGGGTTTCGGACAAGGCGGTTCTAATGGTGTACTTTTTGTTTTGATCTGATTTCTTTGTTAGGAACTATGGGTTTTTATATTTCTTAACATTGGACGTGATCGTCTCTTACTAGGTTGCTAGCTACCGCTGCAACCCGGATATGTGTCGTTCCTTACTATAAATACTTTCAACTTGAAGGGTACATTCTATAAGTTGTTCTTCTTCATTTTTGGTTAATGGAAATGCACTCCAAATATCATGTACGGGCTGGGGTGTTTTCATCTCTGCTATTTCTCTTTTCAAGATATTGTCTCTGTTTTTTGTACTAACTCGCTTCTTATGACTCGTCATAATACTTTATTATGAAGTCATAACACTTCTTATGACTCGTATCAAATATCCATAACCTAACAAAAAGTAAAACTAATTTTTAAATTTTCAGGTATTTTGTTAGTTTGAATGAAAAGATTAAAATTATTGCTCAGATATCCTAAATATTTTTGCAGTTTATATAATAACTTTAGCGATTCTAAACTGAAAAATAAGATATATTAAAAAGTGGAATTTTTTGGTCTGAAACTACATAGTCAATCCCACATCGGTTAGTTAGAACCTAACCAAAAATAAAACTAATTTTAACATTTTAAGGTATGTTTCTAGCTTGTATTGAAATATTCAAACTATTGCTCGGATACCATGGATATTTTTGCAGTTTACACAAGCTAATAAGAATATTAATTTATATAATTTATAAAGAATATAAATTAATATAGGTAAGAGGTCGTTCTTTATTATACTACTGCTCCAACCCGGATTTTCGTAATAAAAACTGATTCTATTTTAAAGATAATTTGTTTTAATTAAAAAATATTTTTAATCCCATTAGTTTCCTTTAAAATGAGAAATTGAACAACTCTCTACGATGTTCCAGTGCCAAGCTTTCTGTGAAATTACTAACCTATACTATAGTTAAGTGGCGTATAAAATTTAGTATAGGCAAGAGGTCGTTCTTTACTATAATTTACTATAGTTCAAATTCCGGTGGGCAGTTCTTAAGAAATGTAGCTTACTTATGCTACCATTTAGGTTTCCGCCGTAATTCTTTCTATTCAAAATTAAATTAGTTACTATCGCTATGAGTTAGTTCTTTACCATGTCGTAACAATTTGTTTTATAATAATAATTTTGTTAATTGCAAAAGCTTTCTATATACAGCAGTTTTTTTTAAAATGAGCCATTACAAAGCTCTTTATTATGACCACAAACTGTTTGATTTAATACAAAAGTTACTATGTGTTCATTTCGTTCCTTATTGTAATCAATATATTTCCCTTGCTGTTCAAGCCAAGGGACAGAAAGTTTCCTATACAGGGGTTTCGGACAAGGCGGTTCTAATGGTGTACTTTTTGTTTTGATCTGACTCCTCTGTTAGGAACTATGGGTTTTTATATTTCTTAACATTGGACGTGATCGTCTCTTACTAGGTTGCTAGCTACCGCTGCAACCCGGATACGGCTTTTCCTTCTTTTAAATAGTAAGAGACGAGTCTCAAATAATCAAGTAGCTAGCTAAATCCAAAGGTATGCAATTTTTTGTTATTCCAATGATCGTTTTTTATTGTAACTAGGTTTCAGCCATCTCTACAGCCATGATACTATTGGAAATTACATAATCCCTATTTATGTTTCAGTTAACATGGGCCAGGTGTCGTTCTTTATTGTAAAAACTAATTTTAACATTTTAAGGTATTTTCTAGCTTGTATTGAAATATTCAAACTATTGCTCGGATACCATGGATATTTTTGCAGTTTACACAAGCTGCAAAGAACGCACAGGCTGATCTTTGTAAATTGAGAAAAATTTTACGAATGTTTTACCGGGATTACGAAAAATATTCAAAATTAAAGATTAAAATTATCTCTGAAAGAATAGATTTTTTTGAAAAGTCAGCTAGAGATGCTTTCGCAAAACTTCATAGTAATATCCAAAAGAAATGTTGCATGTTTAGTGAAAAGCTTCCAAGGTATGGACCGGCATTTGTGGAACAGTTTACAGATGTAATGGGAAATCTTATACATCATTGTGAATATATGGTGGCATAATTGTCCTTTACTTAGATTCAGCTTAAATTCGATGATCGAGCCTTTATGTAAATACTGCAGTGTGAAAAGACATCGAAAATGCAGTTTTTGGTGGAAAAATTTATTCTCTTTTAAAAATAATTTATTTTAGTTACGAAAGGTTTTTAACCCAATTAATTTCCTTTAAAATGAGCCATTGAACAACTCTCTACGATGTTCCAGTGCCAAGCTATCTCTGGAAAAGAAAGAAAAGAGAAAAAAAAGAAGAAAAAAATATCCCGTTTAGGTAGAATGTTGTAATAGCTGCCACTTTTCTTGATTTTCAAGCCAATATATTCCCTTTGCTGTTCATGCCAAGGGACAGAAAGTTTCCTATACAGGGGTTTCGGACAAGGCGGTTCTAATGGTGTACTTTTTGTTTTGATCTGACTCCTCTGTTAGGAACTATGGGTTTTTATATTTCTTAACATTGGACGTGATCGTTTCTTACTAGGTTGCTAGCTACCGCTGCAACCCGGATGTTCAAGCCAAATGACAGAAAGTTTCCTATACAGGGGTTTCGGACAAGAAAGTTCTAATGGTGTACTTTTCGTTTTGATCTGACTCCTTTTTAGGAACTATGGGTTTTTATATAGCTACAATGGGCTGGAAGTTTGTTCTTTAATGTAAATTGGCTTGAGTTCAAACTTTGTACGGGAAATTTATGATGATTTCTTAAGGAACATAATTATAATTTCTTAATGTAATAAAAATAATTTATTTGAATTACAAGAAATTTTTAACCCCATTAATTATCTTTAAAATGAGCCATTGAACAACTCTCTACGATGTTGCAGTGCCAAGCTATCTGTTGAATTACTAACCTATACTATAATTAAGTGGCGTATATAATTTAGTATAGGCAAGAGGTCGTTCTTTATTATAATTACTAGGTTGCTAGCTACTGCTGCAACCCAAATTCACATATTTATTTATTTATGAGAGGCAGCCTGGCCGAGTGGTCCAAGGACCTGGTGTTAGCCACCAGTCTCTTCAGAGGCGTGGGTTCAATTCTTACCGCTGGTATACGATTATGTTTGAAAGACTGCAGTGTGAAAAGACATCAAAATGCAGTTTTTGGTGGAAAAATTTATTCTCTTTTAGAAATAATTTATTTTAGTTACTATAGATTTTTAACCCAATTAATTTCCTTTAAAATGAGCTATTGAACAACCCTCTACGATGTTCCAGTGCCAAGCTATCTCTGGATACAAAAAAAGAAAAAAAAAGAAAAAAAAAAGAAAAAAATATCCCGTTTAGGCAGAATGTTGTAGTAGCTGCCACTTTTCTTGATTTTCAAGCCAATATATTTCCATTGCTGTTCAAGACAAGGGACAGAAATTTTACTATGCAGTGGTTTCGGACAAGGCGGTTCTAATGGTGTACTTTTTGTTTTGATCTGACTCTTTTTTAAGAACTATGGGTTTTTATATTTCTTAACATTGGACGTGATCGTCTCTTACTAGGTTGCTAGCTACCGCTGCAACCCGGAAATCTTTATTATAAATGTAAAACTAGCAAAACATTTTTTAAGCCTGATGAAGATTTAACTAATGTGTCAAAAGTAAGGTTGCAAGTCGACGATTTTGTTTTGGCCTTATTATAATTGGTATGCTGAAATAATAATATACATATGGCTCTTAAATCATACTTCTTTATGGTTCCATATGGTCTAGTGGCTAGGAGAGTTAACTTTCACTTAACAGGCTCGGGTTCGATTCCCGGTGTGGGAAAATTTTTAACTCTATAATCTTCGAACATTTGAACCTTTTATTATTTATAATGATGTATAATATAAATACTGTAATCTTAACTATAGTGAAGTTGCGTATGCAAGTTAGTATATATAGGGAAGAGTTCGATCTTTATTATATCAGTTGAAAATTTTAATGCTATATTATTTTCAAGGATATCAAAAAGAATTTGACATAATTCAATATCCATCGGATAGAGCTTGCAGATATCAGGGTGACATTGCCAAGTAACCTGCTGCCCAATTTTTGGTTTTGAATGTTTACTCGGATTGTTATAGGTGACTTCAGTCATCATAATTTCCTTGTCAGATCTAGTTCTAGAGCATTTTTCAATAGTTGTCTCGTACTTTTCAGGACAGTTTGTTCTACTACACAGAGAATTTTTTGCCAAATATTCAGTAGAACTAAACGAACTGTTTAAAACACAGTTAGAAATGCTTTTTTCTTGAGTCGGTGTTCCAGGAATTTGTTCTAAATCATTAGTCTTACAAACACATTTACTAATAACCCTAACAGGCTCGTTTTCGCCATAATTGAAAAACATTGCTTTTCCTTCGCTGTTGATAGGTATGCTTGTATATATATTTTTATTGCTGCTACATAAACTGCAATTGCTCCTTCCAAAATTAATATACGAATTTTCTAAGAAGAACACCTCCGTATATTCACTGTGTTGTCGAACATTTTCCATTGCATCTATAAACTGTTCCACAGTTGCCAATCCATACCTTGGAAGCTTTTCGTTAAACTGACAACATTTCTTTTGGATATTACTATGAAGCTTTGCCAAAGAATTTCTAGCCGACTTTTCAACAGCATCCGCTCTTTCAAAGAGAATTTTAATCTGTAATTTTGAATACTTTTCTTGATTCCGATAAAACATGCGTAAAATGTTTCTCAATTTACAAAGATCAGCCTGCATTTTTGCCATCTTCTTGTATTTCTGAATGTAATTGTTCCCTCTGTCCTTATGCGTTCTTCGGTACAACCTCGCAGAGAATTTAATTTTTTCATTATAGATTTTGTCACCCCAGTAACGCTCCTTGATTTTTTGTTTGGCTGTCTCAATTTTTGCTTCTCGATACACCTGGACGGTTGAATACCTTTGCTTTTGGTTTTTCTTATATTTGATGCGGTAATCTTCATCATTGTGATAACTCTCCTTGATCTTTTGTTTGGCTGTCTCAATTTTTGCATGTCTATAATCTTCATCATTGTGATAACACATCTTGCTGTTTTGTTTTGCTCTCTCAATTTTTACTTCTCGATGCACCTGGTCGGTTGAATATTTTTGCTTTTCTCTTTTCAAGATACTATCTCTGTTGTTTGTGTAGTACTGTTTTTTCAACTTGCGTGCGACTTGCTTGATTGAAAACATTATGTAATTATGAATGAGAACATTTTCATCTTTGTAGTTCTTAAGTAGTAATTATGACGTCACAGCGTAATGATTTTGTTGACGTCATAGAGCAATGATATTATTTCATGACGTCTTCAGAAACAACAATATAATTTCATGTTTTTCTATTCACGTCATAGCTCTAATATAAAACTATGATGACATTCATTATTTATCTAGTAGGGTTTCAGACAAGGTAATTCTAATGATGTACTTTTGTTTTGATCTGACTCTATTTTTAGGAGTTTTGTTATATTTCTTAGCATTGGACTGATCATCTCTTACTAGGTTGCTAGCTACTGCTGCAACCCAAATTCACATATATATTTATTTATGAGAGGCAGCCTGGCCGAGTGGTCCAAGGCACTGGTGTTAGCCACCAGTCTCTTCGGAGGCGTGGGTTCAAATCTTACTGCTGGTATAATGTTTGAAAGACTGGAGTGTGAAAAGACATCGAAAATGCAGTTTTTGGTGGAAAAATTTATTCTCTTTTAGAAATAATTTATTTTAGTTACAAAAGGTTTTTAACCCAATTAATTTACTTTAAAATGAGCTATTGAACAACCCTCTACGATGTTCCAGTGCCAAGCTATCTCTGGAAAAGAAAGAAAAAAGAAAAAATATCCCGTTTGGGGAGAATAACGTGGTAAAAGTCAATTTGCTTGATTTTCAAGCCAATATATTTCCCTTGCTGTTCAAGCCAAGGGACAGAAAGTTTCCTATACAGGGGTTTCGGACAAGGCGGTTCTAATGGTGTACTTTTTGTTTTGATCTGACTCCTCTGTTAGGAACTATGGGTTTTTATATTTCTTAACATTGGACGTGATCGTCTCTTACTAGGTTGCTAGCTACCGCTGCAACCCGGATTCGTTCCTTATTGTAACAATTTTTTTAGGAGTTGGGGGGTTTTATATTTCTTAACATTGGAGGTGATCGTCTCTTACTAGGTTGCTAGCTACCGCTGCAACCCGGATGTGTATTTAATGTTTCAGATACTCTGGGCTAGAGTTTGTTCTTTGCTACAATACTAGGGGCTACAGTTCGTTCCTTAATGAAAAATTTAGGAGTTAGGGGTTTTTATATTTCTTAACATTAGACGTGATCATCTCTTACTAGGTTGCTAGCTACCGCTGCAACCCGGAAGTAACAAAATGTATCTTACTTGTACTACCATTTAGGTTTCTGCCGTAATTCTTTATTTTCAAAATTAAATTGCTTACTATGGTCAAGTGTTAGTTGTTTACAATATCGTAAAAATTTATTTTATGATAATAATTATTTTCGTTAATTACAAAAGGTTTCTGTATACAACAATTTCCTTTAAAATTAGCCATTAGACAACTCTTTATTATGACCAAGAACTGTTTGATTTAATAATTCAGTTACTATGGGTTACAATTCGTTCCTTATTGTAACTTTTTTAGGAGCTAAGGGTTTTTATATTTCTTAACATTAAACGTGATCGTCTCTTAAACTTATTATAAAAATCAATTGAAATACGGTTCCTGCTCAACTTATATCTATTTTTGTACTACATTTATCGAAATATGCTGTGTATTTAATGTTTCGGATACCATGGGCTAATGTTTGTTCTTTGCTATAATTATATGTCTTAACATTGGACGTTATCATCTCTTACTAGGTTGCTAGCTACCGCTGCAACTCGGATGATAATGTCCGTTGCAACAGGGGTTCATTCTATGCTATATGATTACAAACAGGAAAAAGCCTTTGGCTTTTTCTCCTTTGAAGTAGTAAGAGACGAACCTCAAACAATCAAGTAGGTAACTAAGTCCAATGTATGCGATGGTTTTTTATTATTCTAATGATCATCTTTTAATGTAATTTCACTTGATTGCAGCTATAGCTACAACTATCATTTAGAGCTCGTTCTTTACTATATAAAAACACTAAACTTTTCAGTTAGTAAAGCCTGAAGTTCATCCTTTATTATAAAATAAATTACAAACAGGAAAAAGCCTACGGCTTTTTCTTCTTTGGAATACTAAGAGACGATCCTCAAATAATCAGGCAGCTAATTATGTTTATAATTTGTTCTTTGACATAAACTTCATTAATCGGATATTTTAATATATCCTATATGGTCTAGAGGTTGGGATAGCTGTCACCCAGCAGGCTTGAGTTCAATTTCCGTACGGGAAATTTTTACTTATGATGATTTCTTAAGGAGCATAATTAAAATTTCTTAATGTAATAAAAATAATTTGTTTTAATTACAAAAGGTTTTTAACCCAATTAATTTCCTTTAAAATGAGCCATTGAACAACTCTCTACTATGTTCCAGTGCCATGCTATCTGTTGAATTATAATCTTTTAATGTAAAAAAAAATATAAATACTGTAATCTTAACTATAGTAAAGTTGCGTATGCAAGTTAGTATAGGGAAGAGTTTGATCTTTATTATACTGGAAACAAAGAAAAGAGAAAAAAATATCCAGTTTAGGCAGAATGTTGTAGTAGCTGCCCCTTTTCTTGATTTTTTAGTACTGATTTTTTAACTTGCGTGTAGCTTGCTTTGATCTAGCCATTATGTATTCATGAATGAGACCATTTACAGTTTTGACGTTTTTTATATATTAATTATGACGTCACTGCATCAAAAATACAGTTTTTATTGGAAAAATTTATTCTCTTTTTAGAAATAATTTATTTTAGTTACTATAGATTTTTAACCCAATTAATTTCCTTTAAAATGAGCTATTGAACAACCCTCTACAATGTTCCAGTGCCAAGCTATCTCTGGATACAAAAAAGAAAAAAAAATATCCCGTTTGGGGAGACTAACGTGGTTAAAGTCAATTTTCTTGATTTTCAAGCCAATATATTTCTCTTGCTGTTCTCAAGCCAAGGGACAGAAAGTTTTCTATACAGGGGTTTCGGACAAGGCGGTTCTAATGGTGTACTTTTTGTTTTGATCTGACTGCTTTTTTAGGAGCTATGGGTTTTTTTATTTCTTAACATTGGACGTGATCGTCTCTTACTAGGTTGCTAGCTACCGCTGCAACCCGGATTATACCAAAGCTAATTATAATCTTGTTTTAGTTACTATGGACTGAAGTTTGTTCTTTACTATATAATACACGACAACACTAAAGAGATACGTACTTTATAGGTTAAGCCAAGAAAACTTTGATTCCAGGAGACAAAAAACAAAACTAATTTTAAAATTTTCAGGTATTTTTTTAGTTTGAATTAAAAAATTAGTATCATTGGTTTGACAGCATAAATATTTTTGCAGTTTACATAATAGTCTTAGCGACTATGAACTAAAAACTGAAAAAAAATCTCATTGTTTTTTCTTTGGAAATATAGGACTATAATATAAAGATTCGTACACTATGGATTAAGCCAGTTTGGTTCCAGGATCGTCTTTTAATGAAATCAAGCCAATATATTTCCCTTGCTGTTCAAGCCAAGGGACTGAAAGTTTCCTAATCAGGGGTTTCGGACAAGGCGGTTCTAATGATGTACTTTTGAATTTGATCTGACTCCTTTTTTAGGAACTATGGGTTTTTATACTTCTTAACATTGGACGTGATCGTCCCTTATTAGGTTGCTAGCTACTGCTGCAACCCGGATATAGCTCGTTGTTTAATGCAATACTTGTCGAAAGATGAACGTGTATAAATATTGCATTCACTTATTACGTCACATATGGTTATCTTTTAATGTATTATTACAAACAGGAAAAAGCCTACGGCTTTTTCTTCTTTGGAATAGTAAGAGACGAACCTCAAAAAATCAGGCAGCTAGCTAAGTCAAATATATGTAATTGTTTGTTCTTCTAATGATCATCTTTTAATTTGGCGTTTCTTACTAGGTTGCTAGCTACCACTTAAACCCGGATTATGTAATAGGTTGCTAGCTACCGCTGCAACCTAGATATTCTTATTTCTGCTACTATGGGCTAAGGTTCGTTCTTTCATGTAAAACTAGCAAAAATTTTTTTAAGTCTGATGAAGATTTAACTAATGTGTCAAAAGTAAGGTTGCAAGTCGACGATTTTGTTTTGGCCTTATTATAATTGGTATGGTGAAATGATAATATGCAAATGGCTCTTAAATCATACTTCTTTATGGTTCCATATGGTCTAGTGGCTAGGATAGTTAACTCTCACTTAACAGGCTCGGGTTCGATTCCCGGTGTGGGAAAATTGTTAACTCTATAATTTTCGAACATTTGAACCTTTTATAATCTATAATGATGTATAATATAAATACTGTAATCTTAACTATAGTGAAGTTGCGTATGCAAGTTAGTATAGGGAAGAGTTCGATCTTTATTATAAAATTTTCAAGCCAATATATTTCCCTTGCTGTTCAAACCAAAGGGCGGTAAGTTTCCTTTAAAGGGTTTTCGGACAAGGCAGTTCTAATGGTGTACTTTTTGTTTTGATCTGACTCCTTTCTTAGGAACTATGAAGGTTTTACATTTCTTAACATTGGACGTGATCGTCTCTTACTAGGTTGCTAGCTACCGCTGCAACCCGGATTACTAACCTATACTATGCTTAAGTGGCGTATAAAATTTATTATAGGCAAAAGGTCGTTCTTTATTATAATGCTCCTTCCAAAATTAATATACGAATTTTCAAAGAAGTACGCCTCCGTATATTCACTGTGTTGTCGAACATTTTCCATTGCATCTGTAAACTGTTCCGCAGTTGCCAATCCATACCTTGGAAGCTTTTCATTAAACTGACAACATTTCTTTTGGATATTACTATGAAGCTTTGCCAAGGAATTTCTAGCCGACTTTTCAACAGCATCCGCTCTTTCAAAGAGAATTTTAATCTGTAATTTTGAATACTTTTCGTGATCCTGGTAAAACATGCGTAAATTGTTTCTCAATTTACGAAGATCATCCTGCATTTTTGCCATCTTCTTGTATTTCTGAATGTAATTTTTCCGTTTGTCCTTATGCGTTCTTCGGTACAACCTCGCAGAGAATTTAATTTTTTCATTATAGCTTTTGTCACCCCAGTATCTACCCATTATTCTGGTAGCAACTTTTTTCTTATGTTTGTTTCGGTAATCTTGCTCAATTCTTGCTTCTCTGTAATGTTCATCATTACCATACCGTTCCTTGATCTTTTGTTTGGCTGTCTCAATTTTTGCATGTCTATAATCTTTATCATTGTGATAACGTTCCTTGCTCTTTTGTCTAGCCTGCTCAATTGTTGCTTCTCTATAAAGTTTATCATTGTGATAACGCTCCTTGATCTTTTGTTTAGCCTGCTCAATTCTTGCTTCTCTGTAATGTTCATCATTACCATACCGTTCCTTGATCTTTTGTTTGGCTGTCTCAATTTTTGCATGTCTATAATCTTCATCATTGTGATAACACATCTTGCTGTTTTCTTTTGCTCTCTCAATTATTACTTCTCGATACGCCTGGTCGGTTGAATACCTTTGCTTTTTTCTTTTCAAGTTACTATCTCTGTTGTTTGTGTAGTACTCTTTCTTCAACTTGCGTATAGCCTGCTTTGATCTAACCATTATTCTAATCAAGAATGAGAGAATTTTCAGTTTTGACTTTCCTTATATACTAATTATGACGTCACTCTATTCACGTCATAACTCTAATATAAAACTATGATGACGTTCATTATTTATCTAGTAGGGTTTCAGACAAGGTATTTCTAATGATGTACTTTTGTTTTGATCTGACTCTATTTTTAGGAGTTTTGGGTTTTTATATTTCTTAGCATTGGACTGATCGTCTCTTACTAGGTTGCTAGCTACTGCTGCAACCCAAATTCACATATATATTTATTTATGAGAGGCAGCCTGGCCGAGTGGTCCAAGGCACTGGTGTTAGCCACCAGTCTCTTCAGAGGCGTGGGTTCAATTCTTACCGCTGGTATACGATTATGTTTGAAAGACTGCAGTGTGAAAAGACATCAAAATGCAGTTTTTGGTGGAAAAATTTATTCTCTTTTAGAAATAATTTATTTTAGTTACTATAGATTTTTAACCCAATTAATTTCCTTTAATTTCCGAGAATTTTCAGTTTTGACTTTCCTTATATACTAATTATGACGTCACTCTATTCACGTCATAGCTCTAATATAAAACTATGATGATCTTATATAGTAATTATGACGTCACTGCATCAAAAATACAGTTTCTATCGGAAAAATTTATTCTCTTTTAGAAATAATTTATTTTAGTTACTATAGATTTTTAACCCAATTAATTTCCTTTAAAATGAGCTATTGAACAACCCTCTACGATGTTCCAGTGCCAAGCTATCTCTGGATACAAAAAAAAAGAAAAAAATATCCCTTTTGGGGAGAATAACGTGGTTAAAGTCAATTTTCTTGATTTTCAAGCCAATATATTTCCCTTGCTGTTCAAGCCAAGGGACAGAAAGTTTCCTATACAGGGGTTTCGGACAAGGCGGTTCTAATGGTGTACTTTTTGTTTTGATTTGACTCCTTTGTTAGGAGCTATGGGTTTTTATATTTCTTAACATTGGACGTGATCGTCTCTTACTAGGTTGCTAGCTACCGCTGCAACCCGGATAATTTCTATTCACGTCATAGCTCTAATATAAGGCTATGACGACATTCATTATTTATCTAGTAGGGTTTCAGACAAGGTAGTTCTAATGATGTACTTTCGTTTTGATCTTACTCTATTTTTAGGAGTTTTGTTATATTTCTTAGCATGGGACTGATCGTCTCTTACTAGGTTGCTAGCTACTGCTGCAACCCAAATTCAAATATATATTTATTTTTGAGAGGCAGCCATGCCGAGTGGTCCAAGACACTGGTGTTAGCCACCAGTCTCTTCGGAGGCGTGGGTTCAAATCTTACCGCTTGTATACGATTATGTTTGAAAGACTGTAGTGTGAAAAGACATCAAAAATGCAGTTTCTGGTGGAAAAATTTATTCTCTTTTAGAAATAATTTATTTTAGTTACTATAGATTTTTAACCCAATTAATTTACTTTAAAATGAGCTATTGAACAACCCTCTAAGATGTTCCAGTGCCAAGCTATGTGTGGAAAAGAAAAAAAAAGAAAAGAGAAAAAATATCCCGTTTGGGGAGAATAACGTGGTTAAAGTCAATTTTCTTGATTTTCAAGTCAATATATTTCCCTTGCTGTTCACGCCAAGGGACAGAAAGTTTCCTATACAGGGGTTTCGGACAAGGCGGTTCTAATGGTGTACTTTTTGTTTTGATCTGACTCCTTTGTTAGGAACTATGGGTTTTTATATTTCTTAACATTGGACGTTATCGTCTCTTACTAGGTTGCTAGCTACCGCTGCAACCCGGATCCCGTTTAGGCAGAATGTTGTAGTAGCTACCACTTTTCTTGATTTTTAAGCCAATATATTTCCCTTGCTGTTCAAGCCAAGGGACAGAAAGTTTCCTATCGTCTCTTACTAGGTTGCTAGCTACCGCTGCAACCCGGATCGATCTCTTATGTACCGATTACAAACAGGATCGTCTCTTACTAGGTTGCCAGCTACCGCTGCAACCCAGAAACTATGGACTAAAGTTCGTTCTTTAATGTAAAATGAAGATGCAATCTTATTTTAGCTACTATGGGCTGTAAGTTTATTCTTTACTGTAATAATTTATTTAATTACAAAAAGTTTTTAACCCCATTAATTTCCTTTATAATGAGTCATTGAACAACTCTCTACGATGTTCCAGTGCAAAGCTATCTGTTGAATTACTAACCTATACTATAATTAAGTGGCGTAAAAAATTTAGTATAGGCAAGATGTCGTTCTTTATTATAATTATCTGAGTTGTAGAATTGGTAGCCATTGTTACTAGATTGCCACAAGCCTATAAAAAGAATAATAAGTTAGAAAGTTTTCGAAATAACCATAAATTTCTTTTCACAATAAACTTTTATTTTTAACACAAACTGAAACGATACTTACCATTCCTTAATCAGTGTCAGATGAAAATTTTTTTCACAAGGCAGTTTTTTTCTAAACGCGTTTTTTAACTTTTGGTTACTATGGGCCGTGGTTCTCTCTTTACTAGGATTTTCTATTCACGTCATTGCTCTAATATAAAACTATGACGACATTCAATATTTATCTAGTAGGGTTTCAGACAAGGTAATTCTAATGATGTACTTTTGTTTTGATTTGACTCTATTTTTAGGAGTTTTGTTATATTTCTTAGCATTGGACTGATCGTCTCTTACTACAAACCCTCTACGATGTTCCAGTGCCAAGCTATCTGTGGAAAAGGAAAAAAAAAGAAAAGAGAAAAAAATATCCCGTTTGGGGAGAATAACGTGGTTAAAGTCAATTTTCTTGATTTTCAAGCCAATATATTTCCCTTGCTGTTCAAGCCAAGGGACAGAAAGTTTCCTATACAGGGGTTTCGGACAAGGCGGTTCTAATGGTCTACTTTTTGTTTTGATCTGACTCCTTTGTTATGAACTATGGGTTTTTATATTTCTTAACATTGGACGTGATTCTCTCTTACTAGGTTGCTAGCTATCGCTGCAACCCGGAAAAAAAACACATTGTGCCCACATCGTTCTTTACTCAGGCAGTGCTAGCGCGCTGCCTATGATAATAAACTGATTACACACAGGAAAAAGCCTACGGCTTTTTCTTCTTTTAAATAGTAAGAGACGAGTCTCAAATAATCAAGTAGCTAGCTAATTCCAAAAGGTATTCAATTTTTGTTATTCCAATGATCTTTTTTATTGTAACTAGGTTTCAGCCATCTCTACAGCCATGATACTATTGGAAATTACATAATCCCTATTTATGTTTTAGTTAACATGGGCAAGGTGTCGTTCTTTATTGTATTGTGTAGTACTCTTTCTTCAACTTGCGTATAGCCTGCTTTGATCTAACCATTATTCTAATCAAGAATGAGAGAATTTTCAGTTTTGACTTTTCTTATATACTAATTATGACGTCACTCTATTCACGTCATAGCTCTTATATAAAACTATGATGACGTTCATTATTTATCTAGTAGGGTTTCAGACAAGGTATTTCTAATGATGTACTTTTGTTTTGATCTGACTCTATTTTTAGGAGTTTTGGGTTTTTAAATTTCTTAGCATTGGACTGATCGTCTCTTACTAGGTTGCTAGCTACTGCTGCAACCCAAATTCACATATATATTTATTTCTGAGAGGCAGCCTGGCCGAGTGGTCCAAGGTACTGGTGTTAGCCACCAGTCTCTTCAGAGGCGTGGGTTCAATTCTTACCGCTGGTATACGATTATATTTGAAAGACTGCAGTGTGAAAAGACATCAAAATGCAGTTTTTGGTGGAAAAATTTATTCTCTTTTAGAAATAATTTATTTTAGTTACTATAGATTTTATAACCCAATTAATTTTCTTTAAAATGAGCTATTGAACAACCCTCTACGATGTTCCAGTGCCAAGCTATCTCTGGATACAAAAAGAAAAAAAAAAGAAAAAAAGAAAAAAATATACCGTTTAGGAAGAATGTTGTAGTAGATGCCACTTTTCTTGATTTTCAAGCCAATATATTTCCCTTGCTGTTCAAGCCAAGGGACAGAAATTTTACTATGCAGGGGTTTCGGACAAGGCGGTTCTAATGGTGTACTTTTTGTTTTGATCTGACTCTTTTTTTTAAGAACTATGGGTTTTTATATTTCTTAACATTGGACGTGATCGTCTCTTACTAGGTTGCTAGCTACCGCTGCAACCCGGATAGGTTGCTAGCTACCGCTGCAACCCGGATATTACAAACAGGAAAAAGTCTACAGCTTTTTCTTCTTTGAAATAGTAAGAGACGAACCTCAAACGATCAAGTAGCTAACTAAGTCCAATGTATGCAATAATTTCTTATTCCAATGATCGTCTTTTAATGTATAAAATTGCTATAAAGTTCGTTAAAACGATCTGATAGACAATACTGATGGTTAGGGTTTGGTCTTTAAGTTATCATATACTGTTAAAATTCTTTCTTATATGAACATTTCTTGGTGTAGTGGTTAGCACTTAAGACTTTTGAATCCTGCGATCCGAGTTCAAATCCTGGTGGACGGTCGTTATTAAATGTAGCCTACTTATACTACCATTTAGGTTTCTGCTGTAATTCTTTCTTTTCAAAATTAAATTAGTTGCTATCTT
This sequence comes from Artemia sp. Qi Xiang Cuo, assembly GCF_049724085.1. Classification (NCBI taxonomy): domain Eukaryota; kingdom Metazoa; phylum Arthropoda; class Branchiopoda; order Anostraca; family Artemiidae; genus Artemia; species Artemia sp. Qi Xiang Cuo. The sequence continues at coordinate 54,377 of NW_028300809.1, forward strand.
CTAGAGTTAGTTCTTTACCACATCGTAATAATTTGTTTTATAATAATAATTAATTTTTTTAATTACAAAAGGTTTCTATATACAGCAGTTTCCTTTAAAATGAGCCATTACACAGCTCTTTACAATGACAACGAACCGTTTGATTTAATACTTAATTGTTGTTTAAATTAAAATATTACTATTACTGATTAGGCATCATAAATATTTTTGCAGTTTACATAGTAATTTTAGCGATTAAGCCAAAAAAGAAAATTTTGGTTCCAGGAGTTTCGGTTACTATTGAGACAAGTAGCTATTATTACTATAGAGTTCATTACCATGAACTGTTTTATTGCTTCAAAATTCAAATATCTTTGAAAAGACTGCAGTATGAAAATACATCAAAAATGCAATTTTTTTGACAAAATTGATTCTACTTTAAAAAGTATTTTATTTTTAATTACAAAAGTGACTAGATGTTGCAATTGCCTTTAAAATGAACTATTATACAACTCTCTATGATTTTCCAGTGCCCAGCTAGCTGAGCAGAAAAAAAAGCGGAAAGAAAAAAATATCCCGTTTGTGGAGAATAACGTGGTAAAAGTCTATTTTCTTGATTTTCAAGCTAATATATTTTCTTTGTTATTCAAGCCAAAGGGCGGTAAGTTTTCTTTATAGAGGATTCGGACAAGGCGGTTCTAATGGTGTACTTTTTGTTTTGATCTGACTCTTTTTTAGGAGTTGGGGGTTTTTATATTTCTTAACATTGGAGGTGATCGTCTCTTACTAGGTTGCTAGCTACCGCTGCAACCCGGATAATAATACGCATATGGCTCTTAAATCATACTTCTTTATGGTTCAATATGGTCTAGTGGCTAGGATAGTTAACTTTCACTTAACAGGCTCGGGTTCGATTCCCGGGGTGGGAAAATTTTTAACTCTATAATCTTCGAACATTTGAACCTTTTATAATTTATAATGATGCATAATATAAATACTGTAATCTTAACTATAGTGAAGTTGCGTATGCAAGTTAGTATAGGGAAGAGTTCGATCTTTATTATAAACCCGGATAAAAAACTGATTACAAACAGGAAAAAGCCTACGGCTTTTTTCTTCTTTGAAACAGTAAGAGACGAACCTCAAACAATCAAGTAGCTAACTAATTCCAATGTGTACAATTGTTCGTTATTCCAATAATCGTCTTTTAATGTAATAATTAAGTGGCTTATAAAATTTAGCATAGGGTCGTTCCTTATTATAAAAAGATTAAAATTATCTCTGAAAGAATGGATTTTGTTGAAAAGTCAGCTAGAGATTCTTTCGCAAAACTTCATAGTAATATACAAAAGAAATGTTGCATGTTTAGTGAAAAGCTTCCAAGGTATGAACCGGCAACTGTGGAACAGTTTACAGATGTAATGGGAAATTTTATACATCACTGTGAATATATGTAGGCATAATTGTTCTTTACTTAGTTTCAGCTTTAATTCGATGATCCAGACTTTATGTACTAATACATCCAAAGACTATGACGTCATTGATTAATATTGTATATAAAAAATTAAGTTTTTCGTAAAAAAAAATTAATTAAAAAAAAAAAAATAAGTACACATAGCGCTAGATCTAGAGATTTCCTTTAAAATTAGCCATTGAACAACTCTCTACGATGTTCCAGTGCCAAGCTATCTGTGGAAAAGAAAGAAAAAAAATATTCCGTTTGTGGAGAATAACGTGGTAAAAGTCTATTTTTTTGATTTTCAAGCCAATATATTTTCTTTGTTATTCAAGCCAAAGGGCGGTAAGTTTCCTTTATGGAGGATTTGGACAAGGCGGTTCTAATGGTGTACTTTTTGTTTTGATCTGACTCTTTTTTTAGGAGCTACGGGGTTTTATATTTCTTAACATTGGAGGTGATCGTCTCTTACTAGGTTGCTAGCTACCGCTGCAACCCGGATGTAATATTACAAACAGGAAAAAGCCTACGGCTTTTTCTTCTTTGGAATAGTAAGAGACGAACCTCAAAGAATCAGGCAGCTAACTAAGTTCAATATAAGCAACGGTTTGTTCTTCTAATGATCATATTTTAATTTGGCGTTTCTTACTAGGTTGCTAGCTACCACTGCAACCTAGATATTCTTATTTCTGCTACAATAGGCTAAGGCTCATTCTTTACTGTATCTTTTAAGAAGAATAGTTGGCGTCTTTATTATCTTCTTTGCGTAAGCATTTATCTAGTATAGGCAAAAGGTCGTTCTTTATTATGTGTCGTTCCTTACTATAAAACATCAAAAATGCAATTTTTTTGACAAAATTGATTCTACTTTAAAAAGTATTTTATTTTTAATTACAAAAGTGACTAGATGTTGCAATTGCCTTTAAAATGAACTATTATACAACTCTCTATGATTTTCCAGTGCCCAGCTAGCTGAGCAGAAAAAAAAGCGGAAAGAAAAAAATATCCCGTTTGTGGAGAATAACGTGATAAAAGTCTATTTTCTTGATTTTGAAGCCAATATATTTTCTTTGTTATTCAAGCCAAAGGGCGGTAAGTTTCTTTTATAGAGGATTCGGACAAGGCGGTTCTAATGGTGTACATTTTGTTTTGATCTGACTCTTTTTTTAGGAGTTGGGGGTTTTTATATTTCTTAACATTGGAGGTGATCGTCTCTTACTAGTTTGCTAGCTACCGCTGCAACCCGGATTTAAAATGAGCCATTGAACAACTCTCTACGATGTTCCAGTACCAAGCTATCTGTTGAATTACTAACCTATACTACATTTAAGTGGCGTGTAAAATTTAGTATAGGCAAGAGGTCGTTCTTTATTATACTCTGAATCATGGACGCGCCGAAAAGTGGATAAAGATTTGCTAGATGTTTTCCAGAGAAATTGCTTAAGGATTGTTCTGGGTACCCGGCTGACTGACCGTATTTCAAACAATAAGCTATAGGCTAACAAAGGGCTAATTAATTCCAATATGTGCAATGGTTTTTTATCCCAATCATCGTCTTTTAATGTAACTTCAAAATTCAAATATCTTTGAAAACAATGCAGTATGAAAACACATCAAAAATGCAGTTTTTTGACAAAATTGATTCTACTTTAAAAACTATTTTATTTTTAATTACAAAAAGCACTAGATGTAGCAATTTCCTTTAAAATGAGCTATTATACAGCTCTCTTAGATTTTCTAGTGCGTAGCTAGCTGAGGAGAAAGAAAAAGCTTTCAGTTAACATGGGCTAGGTGTCGTTCTTTATTGTAAATCCAAAAGAAATGTTGCATGTTTAGTGAAAAGCTTCCAAGGTATGGACCGGCAACTGTGAAACAGTTTACAGATGTACTGGGAAATCTTATACATCACTGTGAATATATGGAGGCATAATTGTCCTTTACTTAGTTTCAGCTTAAATTGGATGATCGAGCCTTTATGTACTACATCCAACGACTATGACGTCATTGATCAATATTGTATATACAAAATTAAGTTTTTCGTGAAAAATAATTAATAAAAAAAATTAAGTGCAAAAGGCGCTAGATCTAGAGATTTCCTTTAAAATGAGCAATTGAACAACTCTCTACGATGTTCCAGTGCCAAGCTATCTCTGGAAACAAAAGAAAGAAAAAAATATCCCGTTTGTGCAGAATAACGTGGTTAAAGTCAATTTCCTTGATTTTCAAGCCAATATATTTTCTTTGTTATTCAAGCCAAAGGGTGGTAAGTTTCCTTTATAGGGGATTCGGACAAGGCGGTTCTAATGGTGTACTTTTGTTTTGATCTGACTATTTTCCTAGGAGTTAGGGCTTATATTTCTTAACATTGGACGTGATCGTCTCTTACTAGGTTGCTAGCTACCGCTGCAACCCGGATGCTGCCCAATTTTTGGTTTTGAATGTTTACTCAGATTGTTATAGGTGACTTCAGCCATCATAATTTCCTTGTCAGATCTAGTTTTAGAGCATTTTTCAATAGTTGTCTCGTACTTTTCAGGACAGTTTGTTCTACTACACAGTGAATTTTTTGCCAAATATTCAGTAGAACTAAAAGAACTGTTTAAAACACAGTTAGAAATGCTTTTTTCCTGAATCGGTGTTCCAGGAATTTGTTCTAAATCATTAGTCTTACAAACACATTTACTTATAACCCTAACAGGCTCATTTTCGCCATAATTGAAAAACATTGCTTTTCCTTCGCTGTTGATAGGTATGCTTGTATATATATATATTTTTATTGCTGCTAGATAACTGCAATTGCTCCTTCCAAAATTAATATACGAATTTTCTAAGAAGTAAGCCTCCGTATATTCACTGTGTTGTCGAACATTTTCCATTGCATATATAAACTGTTCCGCAGTTGCCAATCCATACCTTGGAAGCTTTTCGTTAAACTGACAACATTTCTTTTGGATATTACTATGAAGCTTTGCCAAAGAATTTCTAGCCGACTTTTCAACAGCATCCGCTCTTTCAAAGAGAATTTTAATCTGTAATTTTGAATACTTTTCGTGATCCCGATAAAACATGCGTAAAATGTTTCTCAATTTACAAAGATCAGCCTGCATTTTTGCCATCTTCTTGTATTTCTGAATGTAATTTTTCCCTTTGTCCTTATGCGTTCTTCGGTACAACCTCGCAGAGAATTTAATTTTTTCATTATAGATTTTGTCACCCCAGTAACGCTCCTCCTTGATCTTTTGTTTGGCTGTCTCAATTTTTACTTCTCGATACACCTGGACGGTTGAATACCTTTGCTTTTGGTTTTTCTTATATTTGATGCGGTAATCTTCATCATTGTGATAACTCTCTTTGATCTTTTGTTTGGCTGTCTCAATTTTTGCATGTCTATAATCTTCATCATTGTGATAAAACATCTTGCTGTTTTGTTTTGCTCTCTCAATTGTTACTTCTCGATACGCCTGGTCAGTTGAATACCTTTGTTTTTCTCTCTCAATTTCTACTTCTCGATACGCCTGGTCGGTTGAATACCTTTGCTTTTCTCTTTTCAAGATACTATCTCTGTTGTTTGTGTAGTACTGTTTTTTCAAATTGCGTATAGCTTGCTTCGATCTAACCATTATTCTAATCAAGAATGAGAGAATTTACATCTTTGTCGTTCCTAAGTAGTAATTTTGTCACCCCAGTATCTACCCATTATTCTGGTAGCAACTTTTTTCTTATGTTTGTTTCGGTAATCATCATTATCATACCGTTCCTTGCTCTTTTGTCTAGCCTGCTCAATTGTTGCTTCTCTATGAAGTTTATCATTTTGATAACGCTCCTTGATCTTTTGTTTGGCTGTCTCAATTTTTACTTCTCGATACACCTGGACGGTTGAATACCTTTGCTTTTGGTTTTTCTCATATTTGATACGGTAATCTTCATCATTGTGATAACTCTCCTTGAACTTTTGTTTGGCTGTCTCAATTATTACTTCTCGATACGCCTGGTCGGTTGAATACCTTTGTTTTTCTCTCTCAATTATTACTTCTCGATACACCTGGTCGGTTGAATAGCTTTGCTTTTTTCTTTTCAAGATACTATCTCTGTTGTTTGTGTAGTACTGTTTTTTAAACTTGCGTGCAGCTTGCTTGATTGAAACCATTATGTAATTATAAATGAGAACTTTTAAAGTTCTGACGCTTCTTATATAGTAATTATGACGTCACGGCGTAATGATTTTATTGACGTCATAGCGCAATGATATTATTTCATGACGTCTTCAGAAACAACAATATAATTTCGTGTTTTTCTATTCACGTCATAGCTCTAATATAAAAAGCTATGATGACATTCATTATTTATCTAGTAGGGTTTCAGACAAGGTAGTTCTAATGATGTACTTTTGTTTTGATCTGACTCTATTTTTAGGAGTTTTGTTATATTTCTTAGCATTGGACTGATCGTCTCTTACTAGGTTGCTAGCTACTGCTGCAACCCAAATTCCACATTTATATTTATTTATGAGAGGCAGCCTGGCCGAGTGGTCCAAGGCACTGGTGTTAGCCACCAGTCTCTTCTGAGGCATGGGTTCAAATCTTACCGCTTGTATACGATTATGTTTGAAAGACTGCAGTGTGAAAAGACATCGAAAATGCAGTTTTTGGTGGAAAAATTTATTCTCTTTTAGAAATAATTAATTTTAGTTACAAAAGGTTTTTAACCCAATTAATTTCCTTTAAAATGAGCTATTGAACAACCCTCTACGATGTTCCAGTGCCAAGCTATCTCTGGATACAAAAAAAGAGAAAAAAAAGAAAAAAATATCTCGTTTAGGCAGAATATTGTAATAACTGCCACTTTTCTTGATTTTCAAGCCAATATATTTCCCTTGCTGTTCAAGCCAAGGGACAGAAAGTTTCCTATACAAGGGGTTTCGGACAAGGCGGTTCTAATGGTGTACTTTTTGTTTTGATCTGACTCCTATTTTAGGAACTATGGGTTTTTATATTTCTTAACATTGGACGTGATCGTCTCTTACTAGGTTGCTAGCTACCGCTGCAACCCGGATACTTTATTATGAAATAAATTACAAACAGGAAAAAGCCTAAGGCTTTTTCTACTTTGGAATAGTAAGAGACGATCCTCAAATAATCAGGCAGCTAACTAGGATTATAATTTGTTCTTTAACATAAACTTCATTAATCGGATATTTTAATATATCTTATATGGTCTAGAGGTTGGGATAGCTCTCACCCAGTAGGCTTGAGTTAAATTTCTGTTTGGGAAATTTTTACTTATGATGATTTCTTAAGGAACATAATTAAAATGTCTTAATGTAATGCAAATAATTTTTTTTAATTACATAAAGTTTTTAATCCCATTAATTTCTTTTAAAATTAACCATTGCAAAACTCTCTACGATGTTTCAGTGCCAATCTATTTGTTGAATTATTAACCTATACTATAATGACGTGGCCTATAAAATTTAGTATAGGCAATAGGTCGTTCTTTACTATATAAAACAAAACTAATTTTAAAATTTTCAGGTATTTATCTTGTTTGAATTACAAAATTAGTATTATTGGTTAGACACCATAAATATTTTTGCAGTTTAAATAATAAGTTTAGTGATTCTGGACTGAAAACTAAAATAATTGCAATTATGAGACAATAATATGGAATGTACTTTACGAGTTACAAACCAAAAAAAGTTTGGTTCCAGGATACAATAATAAATTTGAACTGAGATGAAAAAAAAATTTCTTCCAGGAGACAAAAAGCAAAACTAATTTTAGAATTTTCATGTATTTTTGTTGTTTAAATTAAAAAATTACTATTACTGATTAGGCATCATAAATATTTTTGCAGTTTACATAATAATTTTAGCGATTAAGCCAAAAAAGAAAATTTTGGTTCCAGGAGTTTCGGTTACTATTGAGACAAGTTGCTATTATTACTATAGAGTTCATTACATGGACTGTTTTATTGCTTCAAAATTCAAATATCTTTGAAAAGACTGCAGTATGAAAATACATCAAAAATGCAATTTTTTTGACAAAATTGATTCTACTTTAAAAAGTATTTTATTTTTAAATACAAAAGTGACTAGATGTTGCAATTTCCTTTAAAATGAGCTATTATACAGCTCTCTATGATTTTCCAGTGCCCAGCTAGCTGAGCAGAAAGAAAAAGCGGAAAGAAAAAAATATCCCGTTTGTGGAGAATAACGTGGTAAAAGTCAATTTTCTTGATTTTCAAGCCAATATATTTTCTTTGTTATTCAAGCCAAAGGGCGGTAAGTTTCCTTTATAGAGGATTCGGACAAGGCGGTTCTAATGGTGTACTTTTTGTTTTGATCTGACTCTGTTTTTAGGAGTTGGGGGGTTTTATATTTCTTGACATTGGAGGTGATCGTCTCTTACTAGGTTGCTAGCTACCGCTGCAACCCGGACTAGGTTGCTAGCTACCGCTGCAACCCGGATTAAGCACACAAAATCCCGTGTCGAGTATCTGAAACCTAGCATAAAACAAAACTAATTTTAAAATTTTCAGGTATTTATCTTGTTTGAATTACAAAATTAGTATTATTGGTTAGACACCATAAATATTTTTGCAGTTTACATAATAAGTTTAGTGATTCTGGACTGAAAACTAAAATAATTGCAATTATGAGACAATAATATGGAGATATATACTTTACGGGTTACAAACCAAAAAAAGTTTGGTTCCAGGATACAATAATAAATTTGAACTGAGATGAAAAAAAAATTTCTTCCAGGAGACAAAAAGCAAAACTAATTTTAGAATTTTCATGTATTTTTGTTGTTTAAATTAAAAAATTACTATTACTGATTAGGCACCATAAATATTTTTGCAGTTTACATAATAATTTTAGCGATTAAGCCAAAAAAGAAAATTTTGGTTCCAGGAGTTTCGGTTACTATTGAGACAAGTAGCTATTATTACTATAGAGTTCATTACATGGACTGTTTTATTGCTTCAAAATTCAAATATCTTTGAAAAGACTGCAGTATGAAAATACATCAAAAATGCAATTTTTTTGACAAAATTGATTCTACTTTAAAAAGTATTTTATTTTTAAATACAAAAGTGACTAGATGTTGCAATTTCCTTTAAAATGAGCTATTATACAGCTCTCTATGATTTTCCAGTGCCCAGCTAGCTGAGCAGAAAAAAAAAGCGGAAAGAAAAAAATATCCCGTTTGTGGAGAATAACGTGGTAAAAGTCAATTTTCTTGATTTTCAAGCCAATATATTTTCTTTGTTATTCACGCCAAAGGGCGGTAAGTTTCCTTTATAGAGGATTCGGACAAGGCGGTTCTAATGGTGTACTTTTTGTTTTGATCTGACTCTTTTTTTAGGAGTTGGGGGGTTTTATATTTCTTGACATTGGAGGTGATCGTCTCTTACTAGGTTGCTAGCTACCGCTGCAACCCGGATCGTCTCTTACTAGGTTGCTAGCTACCACTGCAACCCGGATTCCTTATAGTACTTCAGTTTTAAGGACTAAAGTTCGTTCTTAAATGTATCTTTATTATAAAAAAGAAACTTGTTTATTTACATTCTAGCTAAAATAATGAAGATAATATGAATGAACCACAGGGTTCAGTTTCCTTGGACTTGAGTTCGTTTTTAACTATAAATACAAACAGGAAAAAGCCTACGGCTTTTTTCTTCTTTTAAATAGTAAGAGACGAAACTCAAACAATCAAGTAGCTAACAAAGTCCAATGTATGGAATGGTTTGTTATTTCAGTGATCGTCTTTTAATGTATATTTACTAACCTATACTATAGTTAAGTGGCCTATATAATTTAGTATAGGCAAGAGATCGTTCTTTATTATAAGGTATACGATTATGTTTGAAAGACTGGAGTGTGAAAAGACATCGAAAATGCAGTTTTTGGTGGAAAAATTTATTCTCTTTTAGAAATAATTTATTTTAGTTACAAAAGTTTTTTAACCCAATTAATTTACTTTAAAATGAGCTATTGAACAACCCTCTACGATGTTCCAGTGCCAAGCTATCTGTGGAAAAGAAAAAAAAAAAAAAAAGAGAAAAAAATATCCCGTTTGGGGAGAATAACGTGGTTAAAGTCAATTTTCTTGATTTTCAAGCCAATATATTTCCCTTGCTGTTCAAGCCAAGGGAAAGAAAGTTTCCTATATAGGGGTTTCGGACAAGGCGGTTCTAATGGTGTACTTTTTGTTTTGATCTGACTCCTTTGTTAGGAACTATGGGTTTTTATATTTCTTAACATTGGACGTGATCGTCTCTTACTAGGTTGCTAGCTACCGCTGCAACCCGGATGGCCTTAGTATAATTGGTATGGTGAAATAATAATATGCATATGGCTCTTAAATCATACTTCTTTATGGTTCCATATAGTCTAGTGGCTAGGATAGTTAACTTTCACTTAACAGGCTCGGGTTCGACTCGGGAAGAAAAAGCCTACGGCTTTTTCTTCTTTTAAATAGTAAGAGACGAAACTCAAACAATCAAGTAGCTAACAAAGTCCAATGTATGGAATGGTTTGTTATTTCAGTGATCGTCTTTTAATGTAAATTTACTAACCTATACTATAGTTAAGTGGCCTATATAATTTAGTATAGGCAAGAGATCGTTCTTTATTATAACATTTGAACCTTTTATAATCTAAACCTAACTAAAAATAAAACTAATTTTAACTTTTTCAGGTATTTTTCTAGCTTGAATTGAAATATTCAAACTATTGCTCGGATACCATGGATATTTTGCAGTTTACACGAGCTGCAAAGAACGCATAAGGGCAAAATTAAAAATTATATTCAGAAGTCCAAAAACATGGCAACAATGCTGGCTGATCTTAGTAAATTTAGAAAAATTTTACGAATTTTTTACCGGGATTACGAAAAATATTCTCTCTACGATGTTCCAGTGCCAAGCTATCTGTGGAAAAGAAAGAAAGAAAAAAATATCCCGTTTGTGGAGAATAACGTGGTTAAAGTCAATTTTCTTGATTATCAAGCCAATATATTTTCTTTGTTATTCAAGCCGCAGGGCGGTAAGTTTCCTTCATAGGGGTTTCGGACAAGGCGGTTCTAATGGTGTACTTTTTGTTTTGATCTGACTCTGTTTTTAGGAGTTAGGGGTTTTTATATTTCTTAACATTGGACGTGATCGTCTCTTACTAGGTTGCTAGCTACCGCTGCAACCCGGATTTCCTTTGTAGGGGTTTTGGACAAGGCGGTTCTAATGGTGTAATTTTTGTTTTGATCTGACTCTTTATTTAGGAGTTAGGGGTTTTTATATTTCTGAACATTGGACGTGATCGTCTCTTACTAGGTTGCTAGCTACCGCTGCAACCCGGAAATAGTTACTATGTGCCGTGGTTTGTTCTTTACTAGGTTTCAGCTATATCTGATGAAATTTATGCTATAAGAGATCATAAAACAATTAATTAGCTTTCTATATATATCTCATATGGTTTAGTGGTTTAGGGTAGTTGGCTTTCAATTAATTGTCTTGGGTTAGAATCCCGATGTGGGAATTATTTTTAAACAAAATTAGATGAAATTAATTAGCTAATTTGACATGACATAGTAGGTAATTAAGGGCAAGAGTTCGTTCTTTACTATAAAACAACCAGGATGACGTCAGTTACAACTTGGAATTCGTTTTATTCTATATCATTACAAACAGGAAAAAACCTACGGCTTTTTCTTCTTTGAAATAGTAAGAGACGAACCACAAGTAACTAGACCCTGCAACCACCATATATTAGTTACTATGCATGAGCGATCGTTCTTTACTGTAAGTTTATAGATGTAATGGGAAATTTTATAGATCACTGTGAATATATGGAGGCATAATTGTTCTTTACTTAGTTTCAGCTTTAATTCGATGATCCAGACTTTATGTACTAACTACATCCAAAGACTATGACGTCATTGATTAATATTGTTTATAAAAAATTAAGTTTTTCGTAAAAAAAAATTAATTAAAAAAAATTAAGTACAAATAGCGCTAGATCTAGAGATTTCCTTTAAAATGAGCCATTGAACAACTCTCTACGATGTTCCAGTGCCAAGCTATCTGTGGAAAAGAAAGAAAGAAAAAATATCCCGTTTGTGGAGAATAACGTGGTTAAAGTCAATTTTCTTGATTATCAAGCCAATATATTTTCTTTGTTATTCAAGCCGCAGGGCGGTGAGTTTTCTTTATAGGGGTTTCGGACAAGGCGGTTCTATTGGTGTACTTTTTGTTTTGATCTGACTCTGTTTTTAGGAGTTAGGGGTTTTTATATTTCTTAACATTGGACGTGATCGTCTTTTACTAGGTTGCTAGCTACCGCTGCAAACCGGATTATTACAAACAGGAAAAAGCCTACGGCTTTTTCTTCTTTGGAATAGTAAGAGACGAACCTCAAAGAATCAGGCAGCTAACTAAGTCCAATATAAGCAATTGTTTGTTCTTCTAATGATCATCTTTTAATTTGGCGTTTCTTACTAGGTTGCTAGCTACCACTTAAACCCGGATTATGTAATAGGTTGCTAGCTAACGCTGCAACCTAGATATTCTTATTTCTGCTACTATGGGCTAAGGTTCGTTCTTTCATGTAAAATAGCAAAACATTTTTTAAGCCTGATGAAGATTTAACTAATGTGTCAAATGTAAGGTTGCATGTCGACTATTTTGTTTTGGCCTTATTATAATTCAGACAAGGTAGTTCTAATGATGTACTTTTGTTTTGATCTTACTCTATTTTTAGGAGTTTTGTTATATTTCTTAGCATGCGACTGATCGTCTCTTACTAGGTTGCTAGCTACTGCTGCAACCCAAATTCACATATATATTTATTTATGAGAGGCAGCCTGGCCGAGTGGTCCAAGATACTGGTGTTAGCCACCAGTCTCTTCGGAGGCGTGAGTTCAAATCTTACCGCTGGTATACGATTATGTTTGAAAGACTGCAGTGTGAAAAGACATCAAAAATGCAGTTTTTGGTGGAAAAATTTATTCTCTTTTAGAAATAATTTATTTTAGTTACTATAGATTTTTAACCCAATTAATTTCCTTTAAAATGAGCTATTGAACAACCCTCTACGACGTTCCAGTGCCAAGCTATCTGTGGAAAAGAAAAAAAAGAAAAGAGAACAAAATATCCCGTTTGGGGAGAATAACGTGGTTAAAGTCAATTTTCTTGATTTTCAAGCCAATATATTTCCCTTGCTGTTCAAGCCAAGGGACAGAAAGTTTGCTATACAGGGGTTTCGGACAAGGCGGTTCTAATGGTGTACTTTTTGTTTTGATCTGACTCCTTTGTTAGGAACTATGGGTTTTTATATTTCTTAACATTGGACGTGATCGTCTCTTACTAGGTTGCTAGCTATCGCTGCAACCCGGAAAAAAACACATTTTGCCCACATCGTTCTTTACTCAGGCAGTGCTAGCAAGCTGCCTATGATAATAAACTGATTACACACAGGAAAAAGCCTACGGCTTTTTCTTCTTTTAAATAGTAAGAGACGAGTCTCAAATAATCAAGTAGCTAGCTAATTCCAAAGGTATGCAATTTTTGTTATTCTAATGATAGTTTTTTATTGTAACTAGGTTTCAGCCATCTCTACAGCCATGATACTATTGGAAATTACATAATCCCTATTTATGTTTTAGCTAACATGGGCAAGGTGTCGTTCTTTATTGTAATTATCAAGCCAATATATTTTCTTTGCTATTCAAGCCGCAGGGCGGTAAGTTTCCTTTATAGGGGTTTCGGACAAGGCGGTTCTAGTGGTGTACTTTTTGTTTTGATCTGACTCTGTTTTTAGGAGTTAGGGGTTTTTATATTTCTTAACATTGGACCTGATCGTCTCTTACTAGGTTGCTAGCTACCGCTGCAACCCGGATATGGACTAAGGTTCGTTCTTTCATGTAAAACTAGCAAAACATTTTTTAAGCCTGATGAAGATTTAACTAATGTGTCAAAAGTAAGGGTGCAAGTCGACGATTTTGTTTTGGCCTTATTATAATTGGTATGGTGAAATAATAATACGCATATGGCTCTTAAATCATACATCTTTATGGTTCAATATGGTCTAGTGGCTAGGATAGTTAACTTTCACTTAACAGTCTCGGGTTCGATTCCCGGGGTGGGAAAATTTTTAACTATATAATCTTCGAACATTTGAACCTTTTATAATTTATAATGATGTATAATATAAATACTGTAATCTTAACTATATTAACTATAGTGAAGTTGCGTATGCAAGTTAGTATAGGGAAGAGTTCGATATTTATTATAATTTAAAATGAGCTATTGAACAACCCTCTACGATGTTCCAGTGCCAAGCTATCTCTGGATACAAAAGAAAAAAAAAAGAAAAAAAAGAAAAAAATATCCCGTTTAGGCAGAATGTTGTAGTAGCTGCCACTTTTCTTGATTTTCAAGCCAATATATTTCCCTTGCTGTTCAAGCCAAGGGACCGAATTTTACTATACAGGGGTTTCGGACAAGGCGGTTCTAATGGTGTACTTTTTGTTTTGATCTGACTCTTTTTTTAAGAACTATGGGTTTTTATATTTCTTAACATTGGACGTGATCGTCTCTTACTAGGTTGCTAGCTACCGCTGCAACCCGGACTACACTATAGTTAAGCGACCCATACCAGTTAGTATAGGCAAGAGTTGGATCTTTATTATAATACAGCCATGATACTATTGGAAATTACATAATCCCTATTTATGTTTTAGTTAACATGGGCAAGGTGTCGTTCTTTATTGTACTATGACGACATTCATTATTTATCTAGTAGGGTTTCAGACAAGGTAGTTTCAATGATGTACTTTCGTTTTGATCTTACTCTATTTTTAGGAGTTTTTTTTATATTTCTTAGCATTGGACTGATTGTCTCTTACTAGGTTGCTAGCTACTGCTGCAACCCAAATTCACATATATATTTATTTATGAGAGGCAGCTGGCCGAGTGGTCCAAGACACTGGTGTTAGCCACCAGTCTCTTCGGAGGCGTGGGTTCAAATCTTACCGCTGGTATACGATTATCTTTGAAAGACTGCAGTGTGAAAAGACTTCAAAAATGCAGTTTTTGGTGGAAAAATTTATTCTCTTTTAGAAATAATTTATTTTAGTTACTATAGATTTTTAACCCAATTAATTTCCTTTAAAATGAGCTATTGAACAACCCTCTAAGATGTTCCAGTGCCAAGCTATCTGTGGAAAAGAAAAAAGAAAAAAGAAAAAAGAAAAAAGAAAAAAATATCCCGTTTGGGGAGAATAACGTGGTTAAAGTCGATTTTCTTGATTTTCAAGCCAATATATTTCCCTTGCTGTTCAAGCCAAGGAACAGAAAGTTTCCTATACAGGGGTTTCGGACAAGGCGGTTCTAATGGTGTACTTTTTGTTTTGATCTGACTCCTTTGTTAGGAACTATGGGTTTTTATATTTCTTAACATTGGACGTGATCGTCTCTTACTAGGTTGCTAGCTACCGCTGCAACCCGGACTTACTAGGTCGCTAGCTACCGATGCAACCCGAATTTTACTATGGGGCATGATCGTCTCTTACTAGGTTTCTAGCTACCTAGTAACAAACAGGAAAAAGTCTACGGCTTTTTCTTCTTTGAAATAGTAAGAGACGAACCTCAAAAAATCAAAGGGCTAACTAATTGCAATATGTCCAATGGTTTTTTATCCCAATGATCGTCTTTTAATGTAACTTCAAAATTCAAACATCTTTGGAAACAATGCAGTATGAAAATACATCAAAAATGAAGTTTTTGGACAAAATTGATTCTACTTTAAAGACTATTTTATTTTTAATTACAAAAAGCACTAGATGTAGCAATTTCCTTTAAAATGAGCTATTATACAGCTCTCTATGATTTTCCAGTGCCCAGCTAGCTGAGGAGAAAGAAAAAGCTTTCAGTTAACATGAGCTAGGTGTCGTTCTTTATTGTAGGATATTTAAAATGAACCATTGAACAGCTCTCTACGATGTTCCAGTACCATGCTATCTGTTGAATTCCTAACCTATACTACATTTAAGTGGCGTGTAAAATTTAGTATAGGCAAGAGGTCGTTCTTTATTATAAAAAGGTTTTTAACCCAATTAATTTCCTTTAAAATGAGCCATTGAACAACCCTCTACGATGTTCCAGTGCCAAGCTATCTCTGGATACAAAAGAAAAAAAAAATATCCCGTTTAGGCAGAATGTTGTAGTAGCTGCCACTTTTCTTGATTTTCAAGCCAATATATTTCCCTTGCTGTTCAAGCTAAGGACAGAAAGTTTACTATACAGGGGTTTCGGACAAGGCGGTTCTAATGGTGTACTTTTGAATTTGATCTGACTCCTTTTTTAGGAACTATGGGTTTTTATATTTCTTAACATTGGACGTGATCGTCTCTTATTACTATTCCAGGAGTTTCGGTTACTATTGAGACAAGTAGCTATTATTACTATAGAGTTCATTACCATGAACTGTTTGATTGCTTCAAAATTGAAATATCTTTGAAAAGGCTGCAGCATGAAAATACATCAAAAATGCAATTTTTTTGACAAAATTGATTCTACTTTAAAAAGTATTTTATTTTTAATTACAAAAGTGACTAGCTCTCTATGACTAGCTCGTTGATACAGCTCTCTATGATTTTCCAGTGCCCAGCTAGCTGAGAAGAAAAATCAAGCGGAAAGAAAAAAATATCCCGTTTGTGGAGAATAACGTGGTAAAAGTCAATTCTCTTGATTTTCAAGCCAATATATTTTCTTTGTTATTCAAGCCAAAGGGTGGTAAGTTTTCTTAATAGGGGTTTCAGACAAGGTGGTTCTAGTGGTATACTTTTTGTTTTGATCTGACTCTTTTTTTAGGAGTTAGGGGTTTTATATTTCTTTACATTGGAGGTGATCGTCTCTTACTAGGTTGCTAGCTACCGCTGCAACCCGGATAATGTAACTACGTAACTCATTTTAAAGGTAGACTACGTAAGTCATTTTAAAGGTAGAACTCTTTCTAATTGATTACAAACAGGAAAAAGCCTACGGCTTTTTTTCTTTGAACTAGTAAGAGACTAGCCTCAAACAATCAAGTAGCTAACTAAATCAAATGTATGTATTGGGTTTTTATTCCAATGACCGTCTTTTAGTGGAAAATTTTAATATATTGACCTTAAATATAATAACTGTACTAGCCTATGCTATAGTTAAGCGGCCTATAAAATTTAGTATAGGAAAGAGGTCGTTCTTTATTATAAAAAAAAAAGAAAAAAATATCCCGTTTGGGGAGAATAACGTGGTTAAAGTCAATTTTCTTGATTTTAAAGCCAATATATTTCCCTTGCTGTTCAAGCCAAGGGACAGAAAGTTTTCTATACAGGGGTTTCGGACAAAGCGGTTCTAACTGTGTACTTTTTGTTTTGATCTGACTCCTTTTTTAGGAACTATGTTTTTTTTTATTTCTTAACATTGAACGTGATCGTCTCTTACTAGGTTGCTAGCTACCGCTGCAACCCGGATGTAACTACACCTGGAACCACCATATATCAGTTAGTATGGGAGAGAGATCGTTCTTTACTGTAAAAAATCCCATTAATTTCCTTTAAAATGAGCCATTGAACAACTCTCTACGATGTTCCAGTGCCAAGCTATCTGTTGAATTACTAATCTATACTATAATTAAGTGGCGTATAAAATTTAGTATATGCAAGAGGTCGTTCTTTATTATATTCCTTTAAAATAAGCCATTGAACAACTCTCAATTATATTCCAGTGCCAAGTTATCTGTGGAAAAAAAAAGAAAAAAAGATGCCGTTTAGGCAGAATGCTGTAGTAGCTGCCACTTTTCTTGATTTTCAAGGCAATATATTTCCCTTGCTGTTCAAGCCAAGGGACAGAAAGTTTCCCATACAGGTATTTCGGAGAAGGCGGTTCTAATGGTGTACTTTTTGTTTTGATTTTACTCTTTTCTTAGGAGCTATGGGTTTTTATATTTCTTAACATTGGACGTGATCTTCTCTTACTAGGTTGCTAGCTACCGCTGCAACCCGGATTTGATTTATAAATTAGATTACAGCTAAAGCTGCAATCATGATACTATAATCACTCCACATATTAACTTTAAATAAAACTTTACCAGCCTATAATATAGTTAAGTTGCCTAAGCAAGCTAGTACAGGCAAGAGTTCGTTCTTTATTATAATATGGGTTGTAAGTTTGTTCTTTACTGTAATGGTTTGTTCTCTACTAGGTTTCAGCCATCTGTACAGCCATGATACTGATGGAAATTAAATAATCCCTATTTTTGTTTCAGTTAACATGGGCTAGGTGTCGTTCTTTATTGTAAAATCAATAAAACTATATCATTACTGCATCATTAACTAGTATAGGCTTATTTAGTATAGGAAAGAGTTCGTTCTTTATTATATTGGTGGAAAAATTTATTCTCTTTCAGAAATAATTTATTTTAGTTACTATAGATTTTTAACCCGATTAATTTCCTTTAAAATGAGCTATTGAACAACCCTCTACGATGTTCCAGTGCCAAGCTATCTCTGGATACAAAAAAAAAAAAAGAAAAGAAAAAAAGAAAAAAATATCCCGTTTTGGCAGAATGTTTTAGTAGCTGCCACTTTTGTTGATTTTCAAGCCAATATATTTCCCTTGCTGTTCAAGCCAAGGGACAGAAATTTACTTTGCAGGGGTTTCGGACAAGGCGGTTCTAATGGTGTACTTTTTGTTTTGATCTGACTCTTTTTTTAAGAACTATGGGTTTTTATATTTCTTAAAATTGGACGTGATCGTCTCTTACTAGGTTGCTAGCTACCGCTGCAACCCGGATTATACCAAAGCTAATTATAATCTTGTTTTAGTTACTATGGACTGAAGTTCATTCTTTACTATAACTAGCTACCGCTGCAGCCCGGATCTTATTTTAATTACTAAGGGCCGAAATTTTTTCTTTACTGTAACTAATTGACAAACACCATTTATGATGAGCCATTTCGGTCTTTTATCTAATTATAATTTATAATGATGCATAATATAAATACTGTAATCTTAACTATAGTGAAGTTGCGTATGCAAGTTAGTATAGGGAAGAGTTCGATCTTTATTATAATTCACTTAACAGGCCCGGGTTCGATTCCCGGTGTGGAAAAATTTTTAACTCTTTAATCTTCGAACATTTGAACCTTTTATAATTTATAATGATGTATAATATAAATACTGTAATCTTAACTATAGTAAAGTTGCCTATGCCAGTTAGTATAGGGAAGAGTTCGATCTTTATTATAAAAAAAATATCCCGTTTGGGGAGAATAACGTGGTTAAAGTCAATTTTCTTGATTTTCAAGCCAATATATTTCCCTTGCTGTTCAAGCCAAGGGACAGAAAGTTTCCTATACAGGGGTTTCGGACAAGGCGGTTCTAATGGTGTACTTTTTGTTTTGATCTGACTCCTTTGTTAGGGACTATGGGTTTTCATATTTCTTAACATTGTACATGATCGTCTCTTACTAGGTTGCTAGCTACCGCTGCAACCCGGACTGACTCCTTTGTTAGGAACTATGGGTTTTTATATTTCTTAACATTGGACGTGATCGTCTCTTACTAGGTTGCTAGCTATCGCTGCAACCCGAAAAAAAAACACATTGTGCCCACATCGTTCTTTACTCAGGCAGTGCTAGCGCGCTGCCTATGATAATAAACTGATTACACACAGGAAAAAGCCTACGGCTTTTTCTTCTTTTAAATACTAAGAGACGAGTCTCAAATAATCAAGTAGCTAGCTAATTCCAAAGGTATGCAATTTCTGTTATTCCAATGATCGTTTTTTATTGTAACTAGGTTTCAGCCATCTCTACAGCCATGATACTATTGGAAATTACATAATCCCTATTTATGTTTTAGTTAACATGGGCAAGGTGTCGTTCCTTATTGTAACTTCAGAAACAACAATATAATTTCATGTTTTTCTATTCACGTCATAGCTCTAATATAAAACTATGATGACATTCATTATTTATCTAGTAGGGTTTCAGACAAGGTAATTCTAATGATGTACTTTTGTTTTGATCTGACTCTATTTTTAGGAGTTTTGTTATATTTCTTAGCATTGGACTGATCATCTCTTACTAGGTTGCTAGCTACTGCTGCAACCCAAATTCACATATATATTTATTTATGAGAGGCAGCCTGGCCGAGTGGTCCAAGGCACTGGTGTTAGCCACCAGTCTCTTCGGAGGCGTGGGTTCAAATCTTACTGCTGGTATAATGTTTGAAAGACTGGAGTGTGAAAAGACATCGAAAATGCAGTTTTTGGTGGAAAAATTTATTCTCTTTTAGAAATAATTTATTTTAGTTACAAAAGGTTTTTAACCCAATTAATTTACTTTAAAATGAGCTATTGAACAACCCTCTACGATGTTCCAGTGCCAAGCTATCTCTGGAAAAGAAAGAAAAAAGAAAAAAATATCCCGTTTGGGGAGAATAACGTGGTAAAAGTCAATTTGCTTGATTTTCAAGCCAATATATTTCCCTTGCTGTTCAAGCCAAGAGACAGAAAGTTTCCTATACAGGGGTTTCGGACAAGGCGGTTCTAATTGTGTACTTTTTGTTTTGATCTGACTCCTCTGTTAGTGACTATGAGTTTTTATATTTCTTAACATTGGACGTGATCGTCTCTTACTAGGTTGCTAGCTACCGCTGCAACCCGGATTTCAAGATACTATCTCTGTTGTTTGTGTAGTACTGTTTTTTCAACTTGCGTGCGACTTGCTTGATTGAAACCATTATGTAATTATGAATGAGAACATTTTCATCTTTGTAGTTCTTAAGTAGTAATTATGACGTCACAGCGTAATGATTTTGTTGACGTCATAGAGCAATGATATTATTTCATGACGTCTTCAGAAACAACAATATAATTTCATGTTTTTCTATTCACGTCATAGCTCTAATATAAAACTATGATGACATTCATTATTTATCTAGTAGGGTTTCAGACAAGGTAATTCTAATGATGTACTTTTGTTTTGATCTGACTCTATTTTTAGGAGTTTTGTTATATTTCTTAGCATTGGACTGATCATCTCTTACTAGGTTGCTAGCTACTGCTGCAACCCAAATTCACATATATATTTATTTATGAGAGGCAGCCTGGCCGAGTGGTCCAAGGCACTGGTGTTAGCCACCAGTCTCTTCGGAGGCGTGGGTTCAAATCTTACTGCTGGTATAATGTTTGAAAGACTGGAGTGTGAAAAGACATCGAAAATGCAGTTTTTGGTGGAAAAATTTATTCTCTTTTAGAAATAATTTATTTTAGTTACAAAAGGTTTTTAACCCAATTAATTTACTTTAAAATGAGCTATTGAACAACCCTCTACGATGTTCCAGTGCCAAGCTATCTCTGGAAAAGAAAGAAAAAAGAAAAAAATATCCCGTTTGGGGAGAATAACGTGGTAAAAGTCAATTTGCTTGATTTTCAAGCCAATATATTTCCCTTGCTGTTCAAGCCAAGGGACAGAAAGTTTCCTATACAGGGGTTTCGGACAAGGCGGTTCTAATGGTGTACTTTTTGTTTTGATCTGACTCCTCTGTTAGGAACTATGGGTTTTTATATTTCTTAACATTGGACGTGATCGTCTCTTACTAGGTTGCTAGCTACCGCTGCAACCCGGATCCCTTTTAGGAGCTATGGGTTTTATATTTCTTAACATTGGACTTGATCGTCTCTTACTAGGTTGCTAGCTACCGCTGCAACCCGGATTAAAATATAACTGTACAAGCATATACTGTAGTTAAGTGGCATATACAAGTTAGTATAGGCAAGAGTTCGTTCCTTATTATAAAAACTCAAATCATGAAAATAACTAACAAATAGACTAGATGGAGACGGGCAGATGGAGAGTTGGGCTGGTGGGCAGGTGGCATCTGAAATGGAAACAAAGAAAATAAAAATTTATATAAATACGATATAAATTCACCAAGTTTAAAGATTTTCAACTGTGATGTAAGACGTAGGCCAGAGAAATTCGATTAACATTAACAGTCAGTTTCATGCTTGTGTGCCCACTATCAAATTCATGTTTTAATAATATTGGCAGCATCTAGAGTTTCTTTTTTTAATAGACGGAACTCCCGCGAATTAATAACTTAATAACTTTCTGCATGATCTTGCACACAGGAATTTAACAAACGTATATTTTACTAATTAAAGCCCATAACTTGATGATGCCATGCTTGTTATCACACTTAGATATTTACCAGCCGTATAAACGGTCTGTCTATATAACAGACAACATTGCCTCATTCCTCATAATAAACCTCAACTATCTCGATTATGCAACTTTGGCGAGAGCGGTGGCCAACCTCTGTGCAGGCAACTGAAACCAAAAATCAACTAGTATTTATTTACTAGATGTAATATTAAATTAAATAAACTAAATATTTATTGACTACAATATTTGATCAAATACTTACTATCTATAAAAATTTGCTACAGTATATTTGTTTAACATAATGTTGGAAAAGTTTTGAAAGAAACTGAAATAAAAAAGGACCCCTAACTCTACCCTACAAAATCAAAATACGGTAAGACCCAAATTCAAGTTTATACGAATAATAACTGGATTTACTTGAGGCATGAAAAACGATGGTCCATGTTGTTTTGAATAAGGCAGACTGAGAATGAGGTATACGATAATTCTTCAGATGTCATCAACAGGTATTGGAAAGCTGATAGCCATCTACTATTTATCTAACTCTAAATTACGAAAAATGTCAATTGGTGCTGATTTGTCAAATCTTTGACAAGCATAAATTTGCTTTTACCTGAAAGACGAGCCTCCAACCAAATTTCTATTAATAAATTAAAGTACCTATAAGTTATTTTTATTCATTAAGTTTTTTTTTGTCAAATTTCAAATTTGGCTTGTTGAATCTTTGACAAGCAGAATCTGTCTCAATTAAGACACTGAATCTTCGGTCTTGTTTCATTTGATGGTCAATATTTCTGATAACCAATTGTAAATTTAATTTTTTGGGGCTGTTCTCTTGATCTTATCTCGTTTGATAGCTCAGGTGGTTTCAAAGAATCGTCAATAATAATTGTAAATTGTTTTTTTTGGGCCTTCTTACTGACATTTTATAACTGGTCACATTCTAACCTGTAATCTTAATCACCTAGCGAGTTGATTTATCTAACAAAAAAAAAACTAATTTAAAAGATTTCAGGTATTTGTAAGTTTTAATTAAAACATTTAAATTATTTCTCAGGACCACAAAATTTTTACAGTTTAAATAATAACTAGCGATTTAAAAACTTGTCAACTTGTCATTCGATGTGCTTAAAAAAAAGAAATTTGGTTATTTTTTTTGGAATATGAAATGGAAATGGTATTTGTATATTGTCTACTAATCTTCAAACTTTTGATTTCTTTTTTGTAGTTTTTGAACTGTTGTATTACCCAGTTAAAATAAATATAAATATATTTTAAATTAGCTTTTTACATTTTAATTAATTTAATGAATTTTAATTATGAAGAAGCCTTCATATTTATTTTAAATGTCATTTGTATTTTAACAGCATAAAAAATTATATAATTGGCTGTATTTTCATCATACAGTATTTTCAAAAAAATTTTGTTATTATATAAATTAACATTTTTGAAAAATATATATAAAAGTATTCAAACTTTTGATTTTCTTATTTAAGGCTTTTGAACATTTTTAATCACTTGTTAATATATATAAAATGACTGTTTCTTGGTGTAGTGGTTAAAACAAAAGACTTTTAATCCGGTGATCTGAGTTCAAATTCCGGTGGGCATTTCTTAAGAAATGTAGCTTACTTATGTTACCATTTAGGTTTTCGCCGTAATTCTTTCTTTTCAAAATTAAATTAGTTACTATCGCTATGAGTTAGTTCTTTACCATGTCGTAACAATTTGTTTTATAATAATAATTTTGTTAATTGTAAAAGGTTTCTATATACAGCAGTTTTCTTTAAAATGAGCCATTACACAGCTCTTTATTATGACCACGAACTGTTTGATTTAATACAAAAGTTACTATGGGTTCAGTTCGTTCCTTATTGTAACCAATATATTTCCCTTGCTGTTCAAGCCAAGGGACAGAAAGTTTCCTATACAGGGGTTTCGGACAAGGCGGTTCTAATGGTGTACTTTTTGTTTTGATCTGACTCCTCTGTTAGGAACTATGGGTTTTTATATTTCTTAACATTGGACGTGATCGTCTCTTACTAGGTTGCTAGCTACCGCTGCAACCCGGATACGGCTTTTCCTTCTTTTAAATAGTAAGAGACGAGTCTCAAATAATCAAGTAGCTAGCTAAATCCAAAGGTATGCAATTTTTTGTTATTCCAATGATCGTTTTTTATTGTAACTAGGTTTCAGCCATCTCTACAGCCATGATACTATTGGAAATTACATAATACCTATTTAGGTTTCAGTTAATATGGGCCAGGTGTCGTTCTTTATTGTAAAAACTAATTTTAACATTTTAAGGTATTTTCTAGCTTGTATTGAAATATTCAAACTATTGCTCGGATACCATGGATATCTTTGCAGTTTACACAAGCTGCAAAAAACGCACAGGCTGATCTTAGTAAATTGAGAAATATTTTACTAATGTTTTACCGGGATTACGAAAAATATTCAGAATTGATGATTAAAATTATCTCTGAAAGAATGGATTTTTTTGAAAAATCAGCTGGAGATGCTTTCGCAAAACATCATAGTAATATCCAAAATAAATGTTGCAAGTTTAGTGAAAAGCTTCCAAGGTATGGACCGGCATTTGTGGAACAGTTTACAGATGTAATGGGAAATCTTATACATCACTGTGAATATATGGAGGCATAATTGTCCTTTACTTAGTTTCAGCTTAAATTCGATGATCGAGCCTTTATGTAAATACTGCAGTGTGAAAAGACATCGAAAATGCAGTTTTTGGTGGAAAAATTTATTCTCTTTTAGAAATAATTTATTTTAGTTACAAAAGGTTTTTAACCCAATTAATTTCCTTTAAAATGAGCCATTGAACAACTCTCTACGATGTTCCAGTGCCAAGCTATCTCTGGAAAAGAAAGAAAAGAGAAAAAAGAAGAAAAAAATATCCCGTTTAGGTAGAATGTTGTAATAGCTGCCACTTTTCTTGATTTTCAAGCCAATATATTCCCTTTGCTGTTCATGCCAAGGGACAGAAAGTTTCCTATACAGGGGTTTCGGACAAGGCGGTTCTAATGGTGTACTTTTTGTTTTGATCTGACTCCTCTGTTAGGAACTATGGGTTTTTATATTTCTTAACATTGGACGTGATCGTTTCTTACTAGGTTGCTAGCTACCGCTGCAACCCGGATGTTCAAGCCAAATGACAGAAAGTTTCCTATACAGGGGTTTCGGACAAGAAAGTTCTAATGGTGTACTTTTCGTTTTGATCTGACTCCTTTTTTAGGAACTATGGGTTTTTATATAGCTACAATGGGCTGGAAGTTTGTTCTTTAATGTAAATTGGCTTGAGTTCAAACTTTGTACGGGAAATTTATGATGATTTCTTAAGGAACATAATTATAATTTCTTAATGTAATAAAAATAATTTATTTGAATTACAAGAAATTTTTAACCCCATTAATTATCTTTAAAATGAGCCATTGAACAACTCTCTACGATGTTGCAGTGCCAAGCTATCTGTTGAATTACTAACCTATACTATAATTAAGTGGCGTATATAATTTAGTATAGGCAAGAGGTCGTTCTTTATTATAATTACTAGGTTGCTAGCTACTGCTGCAACCCAAATTCACATATTTATTTATTTATGAGAGGCAGCCTGGTCGAGTGGTCCAAGGCACTGGTGTTAGCCACCAGTCTCTTCAGAGGCATGGGTTCAATTCTTACCGCTGGTATACGATTATGTTTGAAAGACTGCAGTGTGAAAAGACATCAAAATGCAGTTTTTGGTGGAAAAATTTATTCTCTTTTAGAAATAATTTATTTTAGTTACTATAGATTTTTAACCCAATTAATTTCCTTTAAAATGAGCTTTTGAACAACCCTCTACGATGTTCCATTGCCAAGCTATCTCTGGATACAAAAAAAGAAAAAAAAAAGAAAAAAAGAAAGAAAAAAATATCCCGTTTAGGCAGAATGTTGTAGTAGCTGCCACTTTTCTTGATTTTCAAGCCAATTTATTTCCCTTGCTGTTCAAGCCAAGGGACAGAAATTTTACTATGCAGGGGTTTCGGACAAGGCGGTTCTAATGGTGTACTTTTTGTTTTGATCTGACTCCTTTTTTAGGAGCTATGGGTTTTTATATTTCTTAACATTGGACGTGATCGTCTCTTACTAGGTTGCTAGCTACCGCTGCAACCCGGAAATCTTTATTATAAATGTAAAACTAGCAAAACATTTTTTAAGCCTGATGAAGATTTAACTAATGTGTCAAAAGTAAGGTTGCAAGTCAACGATTTTGTTTTGGCCTTATTATAATTGGTATGCTGAAATAATAATATACATATGGCTCTTAAATCATACTTCTTTATGGTTCCATATGGTCTAGTGGCTAGGATAGTTAACTTTCACTTAACAGGCTCGGGTTCGATTCCCGGTGTGGGAAAATTTTTAACTCTATAATCTTCGAACATTTGAACCTTTTATTATTTATAATGATGTATAATATAAATACTGTAATCTTAACTATAGTGAAGTTGCGTATGCAAGTTAGTATATATAGGGAAGAGTTCGATCTTTATTATATCGTCTCTTACTAGGTTGCTAGCTACCACTGCAACCCGGATTCCTTATAGTACTTCAGTTTTAAGGACTAAAGTTCGTTCTTAAATGTATCTTTATTATAAAAAAGAAACTTGTTTATTTACATTCTAGCTAAAATAATGAAGATAATATGAATGAACCACAGGGTTCAGTTTCCTTGGACTTGAGTTCGTTTTTAACTATAAATACAAACAGGAAAAAGCCTACGGCTTTTTCTTCTTTTAAATAGTAAGAGACGAAACTCAAACAATCAAGTAGCTAACAAAGTCCAATGTATGGAATGGTTTGTTATTTCAGTGATCGTCTTTTAATGTATATTTACTAACCTATACTATAGTTAAGTGGCCTATATAATTTAGTATAGGCAAGAGATCGTTCTTTATTATAAGGTATACGATTATGTTTGAAAGACTGGAGTGTGAAAAGACATCGAAAATGCAGTTTTTGGTGGAAAAATTTATTCTCTTTTAGAAATAATTTATTTTAGTTACAAAAGGTTTTTAACCCAATTAATTTAATTTAAAATGAGCTATTTAACAACCCTCTACGATGTTCCTGTGCCAAGCTATCTGTGGAAAAGAAAAAAAAAAAAAAAGAAAAAAGAAAAAAATATCCCGTTTGGGGAGAATAACGTGGTTAAGTTCAATTTTCTTGATTTTCAAGCCAATATATTTCCCTTGCTGTTCAAGCCAAGGGAAAGAAAGTTTTCTATATAGGGGTTTCGGACAAGGCGGTTCTAATGGTGTACTTTTTGTTTTGATCTGACTCCTTTGTTAGGAACTATGGGTTTTTATATTTCTTAACATTGGACGTGATCGTCTCTTACTAGGTTGCTAGCTACCGCTGCAACCCGGATGGCCTTAGTATAATTGGTATGGTGAAATAATAATATGTATATGGCTCTTAAATCATACTTCTTTATGGTTCCATATAGTCTAGTGGCTAGGATAGTTAACTTTCACTCAACAGGCTCGGGTTCGATTCCCGGTGTGGGAAAATTTTTAACTCTATAATCTTCGAACATTTGAACCTTTTATAATCTATAATGATGTATAATATAAATACTGTAATCTTAACTATAGTGAAGTTACGTATGCAAGTTAGTATAGGGAAGAGTTCGATCTTTATTATATTTTAATGTAACAAATCCAGCTGGTGTCTTTTTCTTTTAATTTGTAGTTCAGCTATCAATAAAACCCTATCATTACTATATCATTAACTATAATTAAGTTGAGTATCTAATCTATTATAGGCAAGAGTTCGTTCTTTATTATAATTTTGTTTTGATCTGACTCTATTTTTAGGAGTTTTGGGGTTTTATATTTCTTAGCATTGGACTGATCGTCTATTACTAGGTTGCTAGCTACTGCTGCAACCCAAATTCACATATATATTTATTTATGAGAGGCAGCCTGGCTGAGTGGTCCAAGGCACTGGTGTTAGCCACCAGTCTCTTCAGAGGCGTGGGTTCAATTCTTACCGCTGGTATACGATTATGTTTGAAAGACTGCAGTGTGAAAAGACATCAAAATGCAGTTTTTGGTGGAAAAATCCCGTTTAGTATACTGGAAACAAAGAAAAGAGAAAAAAATACCCCGTTTAGGCAGAATGTTGTAGTAGCTGCCACTTTTCTTGATTTTTTAGTACTGATTTTTTAACTTGTGTGTAGCTTGCTTTGATCTAACCGTTATGTATTCATGAATGAGACCATTTACAGTTTTGACGTTTCTTATACAGTAATTATGACGTCACTGCATTAAAAATACAGTTTTTATTGGAAAAATTTATTCTCTTTTAGAAATAATTTATTTTAGTTACTATAGATTTTTAACCCAATTAATTTCCTTTAAAATGAGCTATTGAACAACCCTCTACGATGTTCCAGTGCCAAGCTATCTCTGGATACAAAAAAGAAAAAAAAAAGAAAAAAATATCTCGTTTGGGGAGAATAACGTGGTTAAAGTCAATTTTCTCGATTTTCAAGCCAATATATTTCCCTTGCTGTTCAAGCCAAGGGACAGAAAGTTTCCTATACAGGGGTTTCGGACAAGGCGGTTCTAATGATGTACTTTTTGTTTTGATCTGACTCCTGCCTTAGGAGCTATGGGTTTTTATATTTCTTAACATTGGACGTGATCGTCTCTTACTAGGTTGCTAGCTACCGCTGCAACCCGGATAATAATTATGACGTCACTGCATTAAAAATACAGTTTTTATTGGAAAAATTTATTCTCTTTTAGAAATAATTTATTTTAGTTACTATAGATTTTTAACCCAATTAATTTCCTTTAAAATGAGCTATTGAACAACCCTCTACGATGTTCCAGTGCCAAGCTATCTCTGGATACAAAAAAGAAAAAAAAAAGAAAAAAATATCTCGTTTGGGGAGAATAACGTGGTTAAAGTCAATTTTCTCGATTTTCAAGCCAATATATTTCCCTTGCTGTTCAAGCCAAGGGACAGAAAGTTTCCTATACAGGGGTTTCGGACAAGGCGGTTCTAATGGTGTACTTTTTGTTTTGATCTGACTCCTTTGTTAGGAACTATGGGTTTTTATATTTCTTAACATTGGACGTGATCGTCTCTTACTAGGTTGCTAGCTACCGCTGCAACCCGGATGGCCTTAGTATAATTGGTATGGTGAAATAATAATATGTATATGGCTCTTAAATCATACTTCTTTATGGTTCCATATAGTCTAGTGGCTAGGATAGTTAACTTTCACTCAACAGGCTCGGGTTCGATTCCCGGTGTGGGAAAATTTTTAACTCTATAATCTTCGAACATTTGAACCTTTTATAATCTATAATGATGTATAATATAAATACTGTAATCTTAACTATAGTGAAGTTACGTATGCAAGTTAGTATAGGGAAGAGTTCGATCTTTATTATATTTTAATGTAACAAATCCAGCTGGTGTCTTTTTCTTTTAATTTGTAGTTCAGCTATCAATAAAACCCTATCATTACTATATCATTAACTATAATTAAGTTGAGTATCTAATCTATTATAGGCAAGAGTTCGTTCTTTATTATAATTTTGTTTTGATCTGACTCTATTTTTAGGAGTTTTGGGGTTTTATATTTCTTAGCATTGGACTGATCGTCTATTACTAGGTTGCTAGCTACTGCTGCAACCCAAATTCACATATATATTTATTTATGAGAGGCAGCCTGGCTGAGTGGTCCAAGGCACTGGTGTTAGCCACCAGTCTCTTCAGAGGCGTGGGTTCAATTCTTACCGCTGGTATACGATTATGTTTGAAAGACTGCAGTGTGAAAAGACATCAAAATGCAGTTTTTGGTGGAAAAATCCCGTTTAGTATACTGGAAACAAAGAAAAGAGAAAAAAATACCCCGTTTAGGCAGAATGTTGTAGTAGCTGCCACTTTTCTTGATTTTTTAGTACTGATTTTTTAACTTGTGTGTAGCTTGCTTTGATCTAACCATTATGTATTCATGAATGAGACCATTTACAGTTTTGACGTTTCTTATACAGTAATTATGACGTCACTGCATTAAAAATACAGTTTTTATTGGAAAAATTTATTCTCTTTTAGAAATAATTTATTTTAGTTACTATAGATTTTTAACCCAATTAATTTCCTTTAAAATGAGCTATTGAACAACCCTCTACGATGTTCCAGTGCCAAGCTATCTCTGGATACAAAAAAGAAAAAAAAAAGAAAAAAATATCTCGTTTGGGGAGAATAACGTGGTTAAAGTCAATTTTCTCGATTTTCAAGCCAATATATTTCCCTTGCTGTTCAAGCCAAGGGACAGAAAGTTTCCTATACAGGGGTTTCGGACAAGGCGGTTCTAATGATGTACTTTTTGTTTTGATCTGACTCCTGCCTTAGGAGCTATGGGTTTTTATATTTCTTAACATTGGACGTGATCGTCTCTTACTAGGTTGCTAGCTACCGCTGCAACCCGGATAATAATTATGACGTCACTGCATTAAAAATACAGTTTTTATTGGAAAAATTTATTCTCTTTTAGAAATAATTTATTTTAGTTACTATAGATTTTTAACCCAATTAATTTCCTTTAAAATGAGCTATTGAACAACCCTCTACGATGTTCCAGTGCCAAGCTATCTCTGGATACAAAAAAGAAAAAAAAAAGAAAAAAATATCTCGTTTGGGGAGAATAACGTGGTTAAAGTCAATTTTCTCGATTTTCAAGCCAATATATTTCCCTTGCTGTTCAAGCCAAGGGACAGAAAGTTTCCTATACAGGGGTTTCGGACAAGGCGGTTCTAATGGTGTACTTTTTGTTTTGATCTGACTCCTGCTTTAGGAGCTATGGGTTTTTATATTTCTTAACATTGGACGTGATCGTCTCTTACTAGGTTGCTAGCTACCGCTGCAACCCGGATGAATAACAAAGAAAATATATTGGCTTGAAAATCAAGAAAATTGATTTTAACCACGATATTCTCCACAAACGGCATCTTTTTTTCCGCTTTTTTTCTCCTCAGCTAGCTGGGCACTGGAAAATCATAGACAGTTGTATAATAGCTCATTTTAAAGGAAATTGCTACATCTAGTGTCTTTTATATTTAAAAATAAAATAGTTTTTAAAGTAGAATCAATTTTGTCAAAAAACTGCATTTTTGATGTATTTTCATGCTGCAGTCTTTTCAAAGATATTTGAATTTTGAACCAATCAAACAGTTCATGGTAATGAACTCTATAGTAAAAATTTAAATAGGCTAGAGGTCGATCTTTACCATACTATAATGCCTTATGTATGATATCCTAATGATCGTCTTTTTGTAATTCTT
The DNA here is from genome assembly GCF_049724085.1 of Artemia sp. Qi Xiang Cuo. Classification (NCBI taxonomy): domain Eukaryota; kingdom Metazoa; phylum Arthropoda; class Branchiopoda; order Anostraca; family Artemiidae; genus Artemia; species Artemia sp. Qi Xiang Cuo. The sequence continues at coordinate 85,390 of NW_028300809.1, forward strand.
TATGGTTCCATATGGTCTAGTGGCTAGGATAGTTAACTTTCACTTAACAGGCTCGGGTTCGATTCCCGGTGTGGGAAAATTTTTAACTCTATAATCTTCGAACATTTGAACCTTTTATAATCTATAATGATGTATAATATAAATACTGTAATCTTAACTATAGTGAAGTTGCGTATGCAAGTTAGTATAGGGAAGAGTTCGATCTTTATTATAACTATTATTACTATAGAGTTCATTACCATGAACTGTTTATTGCTTCAAAATTCAAATATCTTTGAAAAGACTGCAGTATGAAAATACATCAAAAATGCAATTTTTTTTTGACAAAATTGATTCTACTTTAAAAAGTATTTTATTTTTAATTACAAAAGGCATTACATGTTGCAATTTCCTTTAAAATGAGCTATTATACAGCTCTCTATGATTTTCCAGTGCCCAGCTAGCTGAGGAGAAAAATCAAGCGGAAAGATAAAAATATCCCGTTTGTGGAGAATAACGTGGTAAAAGTCAATTTTCTTGATTTTCAAGCCAATATATTTTCTTTGTTATTCAAGCCAAAGGGCGGTAAGTTTCCTATATAGAGGTTTCGGACAAGACGGTTCTAATGGTGTACTTTTTGTTTTGATCTGACTCTTTTTTTAGGAGTTGGGGGGTTTTATATTTCTTAACATTGGAGGTGATCGTCTCTTACTAGGTTGCTAGCTACCGCTGCAACCCGGATAACAGGAAAAAGCCTACAGCTTTTTCTTCAATGAAATAGTAAGAGTCGAACCTCAAGTAACTACCCCTGGAACCACCATATATCAGTTACTATGGATGAGAGATCGTTCCTTACTGTACGTGGGTTCAAATCTTACCGCTCGTATACGATTATGTTTGAAAGACTGCAGTTTGAAAAGACATCAAAAATGCAGTTTTTGGTGGAAAAATTTATTCTGTTTTAGAAATAATTTATTTTAGTTACTATAGATTTTTAAACCAATTAATTTCCTTTAAAATGAGCCATTGAACAACTATATAAGATGTTCCAGTGCCAAGCTATCTCTGGATACAAAGAAAAAAAAATATCCCGTTTAGGCAGAATGTTGTAGTAGCTGCCACTTTTCTTGATTTTCAAGCCAATATATTGCCCTTGCTGGTAAAGCCAAGGGACAGAAAGTTTACTATTCAGGGGTTTCGGACAAGGCGGTTCTAATGGTGTACTTTTTGTTTTGATCTGACTCTCTTTCTAGGAGTTAGGGGTTTTTATATTTCGTAACATTGGACGTGATCGTCTCTTACTAGGTTGCTAGCTACCACTGCAACCCGGATCACCGTCATCATCATTTTCATTGCTGCTGTCGTCATTTCTGTCATTGGGGATTATTAATGTTGTCCCTTTACTGAAATCTTACTGTATTGCAAACAGGAAAAACCCAATGGCTTTTTCTTAGTATGAATAGTAAGAGGCGACCTGGCTACAACCTAAAATTATGATATCATTTATCAATTTTGAACCTGAAATTATAATCTTATTTTAGTTACTATGGGCTGGAAGTTCGTTCTTTACTGTAATTAGGAACTGCTATGCAGCCAAAGAAGCTGGTGTGTTAATCAGTACACAGAAAACTAAAGTCATGCTTAACAATACCAATACCCAAACTCCCCCACTGCTCAGACGTGGATTTGATTTACTAGAAGAGGTAAACGAGATAAAGTGCCTTGGTAGTCTAATCCAATATGATGGGAGCCTTCTCATCCCAAAGGACGTAGAATTAGTCAAGCATGCTATCCACTCGGCTCGGTTAGCTCAAACTAATACATAGTTTTTGTAAAATACGTTTCTATGTAATTACCTTTTAGGTACTAAAAAGCCATTTTTTGAGGTAATAAAAAGTTCACTTATCCCAAACAATTTAGGATTTTTCTCAGTCGCAAAAGTATTTGCCCCAAATTTACTATTAGGAACTTCGTTTTGAAATTATGTATCTTCTAACGCAAATTTTTTAATACATGCCCTTTTTAGTTACGTTGTTATTGCCCTCTATAATGAATATTAAATGTTATATATAACAACTTCTGGGTGGGAAAATGTCTCCTGTCAAGGAGGCATTTTCCCACAAGATAAGCTGACCTAGCCGAGTGAATGTATTTATTAGAAAACAGATTGAGGATTTGACGATATCTTTTCGTTGCCTCATTCCCCTGATAAGACCTGTCGTGGGAGCGTCCTACATTGATCTTGAGTGTGCCGGGATCCTGAAGGGTTCAGGATTGGAGGTTGAAATAATGGCTCGTTCTATTTTATTAATTTTTAACATGAAATGTTCTTTACTGTAATGGTTTGTTCTTTTCTAGATTTCGGCCATCTCTAAGGCCATGATACTGATGGAAATCACATAATCGCTATCTATGTTTCAGTTAACATGGGCTAGGTGTCGTTCTTTATTGTAATTTTGGGGAGAATAACGTGGTTAAAGTCAATTTTCTTGATTTTCAAGCCCATATATTTCCCTTGCTGTTCAAGCCAAGGGACAGAAAGTTTCCTATACAGGGGTTTCGGACAAGGCGGTTCTAATGGTGTACTTTTTGTTTTGATCTGACTCCTTTTTTAGGAGCTATGGGTTTTTATATTTCTTAACATTGGACGTGATCGTCTCTTACTAGGTTGCTAGCTACCGCTGCAACCCGGAAACGCGATCTCCATGAAAAACATACCCATCCCTCATCGATTTTTCTACAAATCCTTTAAAATGAGCCATTAAAAAACTCTCTACGATGTTCCAGTGCCAAGCTATCTGTGGAATTACTAACCTATACAATAATTAAGTGGCGTATAAAATTTAGTATAGGCAAAAGGTCGTTCTTTATTATACCTGGCTACAAACTATGATTATGGCATCATTGATCAATCTTTAACATGAAATGTTCTTTGCTGTAATGGTTTGTTCTTTACTAGGTATCAGCCGTCTCTACAGCCATGATACTGATGGAAATTATATAATCCCTATTTATGTTTCATTTTTAATGGGCTAGGTGTCGTTCTTTATTGTGAAAAAATTTAGTATGGGCAAAAGGTCGTTCTTTATTATAACGTACATCAAACAATGTTGTGAATGAAAAACACAATTCCATCCGGCTTTCTAGGGCTATAATGAAAGAAAGGGGAAAATGACTTCACAACGTTGGGATCACGGGTTGGCAAAAACCTTACTTTTTGGTGATCCATCAAGGACGAAATGAATAGCTGAACGTCGGCAACGTGCTCGAGTGAATTGAGGGAGCGTCATAAGAATGGATTCATAGTAGATTGCCAGTTCATGGGAGGAAGTACAGTGCAGCTGCGTGCGTGCGCAGCAGTGTAAGCCTCAGGCGGTGTGTTGCTGCAACCACTTGCTAGTAGAAGAACGCAACGTACAGATCGAATCGCAGTTATCTTTTTTCAATTTACTTCTAAATTGAATCCAGAGGCTGATTTTGATCTTTTCATTCGATAGACGATTGCGCACGATAATATTTGATTTGGCGCAAAGAGTATAGGTAACTTATAAGAGTTTGAACTGGCGCTAGTATCGACAAACAAAAACAATGAACGCTATCAAGCGTTTGGTGACACTTGGCATTTTTTCAGCTCTGTAATAATTTTTCTGTCAAAGACCGAGATCAGATACTTATCAATACCCTAATTTTACAAATTAGATTGATTAAATTAATTACTCTTATTATTAAACTGAAACTCCAAGTGCCGCCAAACGCTAGATGGCGGTGAAAGTATTTTTTTTATCGACAATAGCGCCTGTTTCCACTCTTATATAAGTTTCCCATCCTCTTTGATCTGGCGTAAGGCCTCCCTCATACATGGGCTAATTTACGCTCTTTTTCACTGTTAACATCGCTCTTGTACTTTAACCATTACCAAATTATTTTTACACAGGTAACAGTTCTGGCACGTAGACAGGATATGGTTTATGATATTAGTCAAAGAGAACGCCTTTCTTCTTTATACCTTTCGTCGGATGCTAATACCAGAAAGATGATGATAGAGTTTAACACTGGGTAACGTGTTACCACAACCACTAGGAATTAGATGCCCCTCTTCATCGACTATTATTTTTATGTTGGCATTCTCTGTGAGTGCAATCGTCTCTACGAGATCTCACTCTCGCATATCCACCATCATAAGAGTTGAATTTTTTCGGTACTCCAAAGAAATTTAATTCCTTACTGTCATTATGTACTTGTAGCTACCCCTGGAGCCACCGTATATCAGTTACTATTGGCGAGAGATCGTTCTTTACTGTAACTCTTACTATGTTGCTAACTACCGCTGCGACCCGGATGTAGCTACCCCTGGAGTCACCGTATATCAGTTAGTATTGGCGACAGATCGTTCTTTACTGTAACACCTCTAAATTGAATCCAGAGGCTGATTTTGATCTTTTAATTCGATAGACGATTGCGCACGATAATATTTGATTTGGCGCAAAGAGTATAGGTAACTTATAAGAGTTTGAACTGGCGCTAGTATCGACAAACAAAAACAATGAACGCTATCAAGCGTTTGGTGACACTTGGCATTTTTTCAGCTCTGTAATAATTTTTCTGTCAAAGACCGAGATCAGATACTTATCAATACCCTAATTTTACAAATTACATTGATTAAATTAATTACTCTTATTATTAAACTGAAACTCCAAGTGCCGCCAAACGCTAGATGGCGGTGAAAGTATTTTTTTTATCGACAATAGCGCCTGTTTCCACTCTTATATAAGTTTCCCATCCTCTTTGATCTGGCGTAAGGCCTCCCTCATACATGGGCTAATTTACGCTCTTTTTCACTGTTAACATCGCTCTTGTACTTTAACCATTACCAAATTATTTTTACACAGGTAACAGTTCTGGCACGTAGACAGGATATGGTTTATGATATTAGTCAAAGAGAACGCCTTTCTTCTTTATACCTTTCGTCGGATGCTAATACCAGAAAGATGATGATAGAGTTTAACACTGGGTAACGTGTTACCACAACCACTAGGAATTAGATGCCCCTCTTCATCGACTATTATTTTTATGTTGGCATTCTCTGTGAGTGCAATCGTCTCTACGAGATCTCACTCTCGCATATCCACCATCATAAGAGTTGAATTTTTTCGGTACTCCAAAGAAATTTAATTCCTTACTGTCATTATGTACTTGTAGCTACCCCTGGAGCCACAGTAAATCAGTTACTATTGGCGAGAGATCGTTCTTTACTGTAACTCTTCTTTACTGTAATTAAAATTAGCCATTGAACAACTCTTTACGATCTTTCAGTATCAAGCTATCTTTGGAAGAAAATAAAGAAAAAAGGAAGAATAGATGCCGTTTAGGCAGAATGCTGTAGTAGCTGCCACTTTTCTTGATTTTCAAGCCAATATATTTCCCTTGCTGTTCACGCCAAGGGACAAAAAGTTTCATATATAGGAGTTTCGGACAACGTGGTTCTAATGGTGTACTTTTTGTTTACATCTGACTCTTTTTTTAGGAGGTATGAGTTCTTATATTTCTTAACATTGGAAGAGATCGTCTCTTATTAGGTTTACCTGGATTAAACCGGATTACTATGGGCTAAAGTTCGTTCTTGAATATAAATGATTTTCAAGCCAATATATTTCCCTTGCTGTTCAAGCCAAGGGACAGAAAGTTTACTATACAGGGGTTTCGGACAAGACGGTTCTAATGGTGTACTTTTTGTTTTGATCTGACTCCTTTGTTAGGAACTATGGGTTTTTATATTTCTTAACATTGGACGTGATCGTATCTTACTAGGTTGCTAGCTATCGCTGCAACCCGGAAAAAAAACACATTGTGTCCACATCGTTCTTTACTCAGGCAGTGCTATCGCGCTGCCTATGATAATAAACTGATTACACACAGGAAAAAGCCTACGGCTTTTTCTTCTTTTAAATAGTAAGAGACGAGTCTCAAATAATCAAGTAGCTAGCTAAGTCCAAAGGTATGCAATTTTTGTTATTCCAATGATCGTTTTTTATTGTAACTAAGTTTCAGCCATCTCTACAGCCATGATACTATTGGAAATTACATAATCCCTATTTATGTTTTAGTTAACATGGGCAAGGTGTCGTTCTTTATTGTACTAATTATGACGTCACTCTATTCACGTCATAGCTCTAATATAAAACTATGATGATCTTATATAGTAATTCCAGTGCCATGCTATCTGTTGAATTACTAACCTATACTATAATTAAGTGGCGTGTAAAATTTAGTATAGGTAAGAGGTCGTTCTTTATTATATTCAATTCTTACCGCTGGTATACGATTATGTTTGAAAGACTGCAGTGTGAAAAGACATCAAAATGCAGTTTTTGGTGGAAAAATTTATTCTCTTTTAGAAATAATTAATTTTAGTTACTATAGATTTTTAACCCAATTAATTTCCTTTAAAATGAGCTATTGAACAACCCTCTACGATGTTCCAGTGCCAAGCTATCTCTGGATACAAAAAAAGAAAAAAAGAAAAAAAGAAAAAAATATCCCGTTTGTGGAGAATAACGTGGTTCAAGTCAATTTTCTTGATTTTCAAGACAATATATTTCCCTTGCTGTTCAAGCCAAGGGACAGAAAGTTTCCTATACAGGGGTTTCAGACAAGGCGGTTCTAATGGTGTACTTTTTGTTTTGATCTGACTCCTTTGTTAGGAACTATGGGCTTTTATATTTCTTAACATTGGACGTGATCGTCTCTTACTAGGTTGCTAGCTACCGCTGCAACCCGGATTGCTAGCTACCGCTGCAACCCGGATTTTCTATTCACGTCATAGCTCTAATATAAAGCTACGACATTCATTATTTATCTAGTAGGGTTTCAGACAAGGTAGTTCTAATGATGTACTTTTGTTTTGATCTTACTCTATTTTTAGGAGTTTTGTTATATTTCTTAGCATGGGACTGATCGTCTCTTACTAGGTTGCTAGCTACTGCTGTAACCCAAATTCACATATATATTTATTTATGAGAGGCAGCCTGGCCCAGTGGTCCAAGACACTGGTGTTAGCCAACAGTCTCTTCGGAGGAGTGGGTTCAAATCTTACCGCTGGTATACGATTATGTTTGAAAGACTGCAGTGTGAAAAGACATCAAAAATGCAGTTTTTGGTGGAAAAATTTATTATCTTTTAGAAATAATTTATTTTAGTTACTGTCGATTTTTAACCCAATTAATTTCCTTTAAAATGAGCTATTGAACAACCCTCTACGATGTTCCAGTGCCAAGCTATCTGTGGAAAAGAAAAAAAAAGAAAAGAGAAAAAAATATCCCATTTGGGGAGAATAACGTGGTTAAAGTCAATTTTCTTGATTTTCATGCCAATATATTTCCCTTGCTGCTCAAGCCAAGGGACAGAAAGTTTCTTATACAGGGGTTTCGGACAAGGCGGTTCTAATGGTGTACTTTTGTTTTGATCTGACTTCTCTGTTAGGAACTCTGGGTTTTTGTATTTCTTAAAATTGGACGTGATCGTCTCTTACTAGGTTGCTAGCTACCGCTGCAACCCGGATTTTAATTACAAAAGGTTTTTAACCCCAATAATTTCCTTTAAAGTGAGCCATTGAAGAACTCTCTTTGATGTTCCAGTGCAAAGCTATCTGTTGAATTCCTAACCTATACTATAATTGAGTGGCGTATAAGATTTAGTATAGGCAAGAGGTCGTTTTTTATTATAACTAGATCTATTAATTTTCTTTTAAATGAGTTATTAAACAACACTCTACGGTGTTCCAGTGCCAAGCTCTCTGTGGAAAAGAAGAAAAGAGAGAAAAAAAACGTCGTTTGGGAAGAATGCTTTAGTAGCTGCCACTTTTCTTAATTTTCAATCCAATATGTTTCCCTTGCTGTGTAGGGCTTTTGGACAAGGTGGTTTTAATGGTGTATTTTTTGTTTTGATCTTACTCCATTTCTAGGAGTTATGTGTTATCATATTTCTTAACACTAGACGTGAAGGTCTTTGACTACAGCACTTGCTACCACTGCAACCCGGATTGCTAGCTACCGCTGCAACCCAGATTTGCAGTTTACATAATAAATTTATTGAATCTGAACTTAAAACTAAAATAAAAAAAGATTGATGTTTTTAACTGGAAATATAGGGCAACAATATAGAGATACGTACTTTACGGGTTAAGCCAAAAAAGTTTGGTTCCAGGATATAATAATAACTTTGAACTGAGATGAAATAAAATCAATGGTGTAATAAAATTCCGTTGCAAGTCAATTGCAGCAAAAGCTAAACCAAACTAAATTAAAATTTTAAATTTTTTTCTGGTTTGAATTAAAAATGGAAATTATTAATGAGACACCATAAATATTTTTGCACTTTGCAGTGAAATAAAATTAGTTTATTTAACATTTTCAGGAATTATTCAAGTTTCAGTTGACAAACAAGATTGTTTTCAAGGAATGGAGCAGCTAACTAAGTCTAATATATGCAAAGGTATGTTTTTTGAATGATCGTCTTTTAATGTATTTCTTTTGAGGTGTGTATAAATATCACATTCACTTATTATGCCTTCTTTTGTTATAGCTTGTATATGACTATAACGTCATTTATCAAGCTTGTAAACGAAAATGCCGTCCTGGCTAAGTGGACGTAGGCTAGGGTGAGAATTCTTTTTCCAAGTGGCACGGGTTCAATCTCTGGGGTGGCCAATTATTTGGTTTGAGAAGCGGGTCGGTGGTGTGAATCTGTACACCTAGCCAGGATCAACCCTGCTCTAAATGGGTAGCTGGAGAAATCTTGGGAAGGTAAGCAGGAAGGGTGTGTGAATGCACAGGATGGCTGGCCCCCCGCCCCCCATATACACTTCCTGGCTGAAGGGTCACGAAACGGAGATCAGCACCGCCGGATTGGACCTTAAGGGTTTAGTGCCGTCAAACTTACACGAAAACATAGTTTTTTGTCAAAATTGATATATTTTAAAAACATATTTTATTTTTAATTACAAAAGGAACTATTTTTAGCAGTTTCCTTTAAACTGAGCAATTACAGCTCTGTGTTTTTCAAGTCCTAAGTTAACTGAAGAAGAAAAAACGGAAAGAAAAAAGACCTTATGTGGAGAAGATCATGGTTTAAGCCATTTTTATTGGTTTTCAAAGCAATATATTTCCCCTGTTAGTCAGGCCACGTGACGGTAAGTTTGCCATAAACAGGTTTGGACAAGGTAATTCCAATAGTGTACTTCTTGTTTGGACCTAACTCTAATTTTAAGAGTTATGACCTTATTTAGTTTTTACTATGGGGTGTGATCGTCTCTTACTAGGTTGCTAGTTACTGCTACAACCCGGATGAGATAAAATGAAATCATAGCCCAGATAAGTAACTGCCAGTGCAAACATCACGTCGTTCTTTTCACTTATCATATCTTATTTGAACCATACGTTTCATAAGTATCGGATAGTACAACAGTAAGCGAAGCCACTTGTGACGCGGTTAATTGGGGTTCAATTCCACTTTTGGAGGAATTTTTAACACAGTGTCTTTCAATATAAATCTACAAGCATACACTGTAATTAAGTGGCATGTTTCAGATAGTATAGGCAAGAGTCCGTTCCTTATTATAAGAAGAAAAAAAAATATCCTGTTTAGGCAGAATGTTGTAGTAGCTTCCACTTCTCTTGATTTTCAAGCCAATATATTTCCCTTGCTGTTCAAGCCAAGAGACAGAAAGTTTCCTATTCAGGGGTTTCGGACAAGGCGGTTCTAATGGTGTACTTTTTGTTTTGATCTGACTCCTTTGTTAGGAACTATGGGTTTTTATATTTCTTAACATTGGACGTGATCGTCTCTTACTAGGTTGCTAGCTACCGCTGCAACCCGGATATACAAGCATATTCTGTAGTTAAGTTACCTATACAGGATAGAATAGGCAAGAGTTTGTTCCTTATTATAAGCAACACGGATTACAAACAAGAAAAAGCCTACGGTTTTTTCTTCTTTGGAATAGTAAGAAACGATCCTCAAAGAATCAAACAGCTAACTAAGTTTATAATTTGTTCTTTATCATAATTAGCATTGGACTGATCGTCTCTTACTAGGTTGCTAGCTACCGCTGCAACCCGGATACCGCTACAATCTAGATATCTTGCAGCTACCCCTGGAACCACCATATCTCAGTTAATATGGGCGAGAGATCGGTCTTTACTGTAATTTGATCTGACTCCTTTGTTAGGAACTATGGGTTTTTATATTTCTTAACATTGGACGTGATCGTCTCTTACTAGGTTGCTAGCTATCGTTGCAACCCGGAAAAAAAACACATTGTGCCCACATCGTTCTTTACTCAGGCAGTGCTAGCGCGCTGCCTATGATAATAAACTGATTACACACAGGAAAAAGCCTACGGCTTTTTCTTCTTTTAAATAGTAAGAGACGAGTCTCAAATAATCAAGTAGCTAGCTAAGTCCAAAGGTATGCAATTTTTGTTATTCCAATGATCGTTTTTTATTGTAACTAGGTTTCAGCCATCTCTACAGCCATGATACTATTGGAAATTACATAATCCCTATTTATGTTTTAGTTAACATGGGCAAGGTGTCGTTCTTTTTTGTACTCTATTCACGTCATAGCTCTAATATATAACTATGATGACGTTCATTATTTATCTAGTAGGGTTTCAGACAAGGTATTTCTAATGATGTACTTTTGTTTTGATCTGACTCTATTTTTAGGAGTTTTGGGTTTTTATATTTCTTAGCATTGGACTGATCGTCTATTACTAGGTTGCTAGCTACTGCTGCAACCCAAATTCACATATATATTTATTTATGAGAGGCAGCCTGGCCGAGTGGTCCAAGGCACTGGTGTTAGCCACCAGTCTCTTCAGAGGCGTGGGTTCAATTCTTACCGCTGGTATACGATTATGTTTGAAAGACTGCAGTGTGAAAAGACATCAAAATGCAGTTTTTGGAGTGGTCCAAGGCACTCGTGTTACCCACCAGTCTCTTCGGAGGCGTGGGTTCAAATCTTACCGCTGGTATACGATTATGTTTGAAAGACTGCAGTGTGAAAAGACATCAAAAATGCAGTTTTTGGTGGAAAAATTTATTCTCTTTTAGAAATAATTAATTTTAGTTACTATAGATTTTTAACCCAATTAATTTCCTTTAAAATGAGCTATTGAACAACCCTCTACCATGTTCCAGTCCCAAGATATATCTGGATACAAAAAAACAAAAAAAAAAAAAAGAAAAAAATATCCCGTTTGTGGAGAATAACGTGGTTCAAGTCAATTTTCTTGATTTTCAAGACAATATATTTCCCTTGCTGTTCAAGCCAAGGGACAGAAAGTTTCCTATACAGGGGTTTCAGACAAGGCGGTTCTAATGGTGTACTTTTTGTTTTGATCTGACTCCTTTGTTAGGAACTATGGGCTTTTATATTTCTTAACATTGGACGTGATCGTCTCTTACTAGGTTGCTAGCTACCGCTGCAACCCGGATTAAAGTCAATTTTCTTGATTTTCAAGCCAATATAATTTCTTCGTTATTCAAGCCAAAGGACGGGAAGTTTTTTTATATAGAAGTTTTGGTAAAGGCGGTTCTAAAAGTGTACTTTTTGTTTTGATCTGAATCTTTTTTCAGGAGTTATCGGTTACATTAATTTCTAATATGGGGCGTGATCGTCTCTTACTAGTTTGCTAGCTACCGTTGCAACCCAGATGATGGTGCTAGCTACCGCTGCAACCTGGACTTTACTAACCTATACTACAGTTAAGTGGCCTATAAAGTTTAATATAGGCAAGAGGTCGTTTTATATTATATTCCTTTAAATAGTAAGAGACAAAACTCAAACAATCAAGTAGCTAACTAAGTCCAATGTATGGAATGGTTTGTTATTTCAGAGATCGTCTTTTAATGTCATTACCAAACTATACTACAATTGAGTGGGGTATAAAATTTTGTATAGGCGAGAGGTCATTCTTTATTATAATAAATTCCAGTGCAAAGCGATCTCTGGAAAAGAAGAAAAAAAGAAAAAATATCCCGTTTGTCGAGAATAACGTGGTTAAAGTCAATTTTCTTGATTTTCAAGCCAATATATTTCCCTTGCTGTTCAAGCCAAAGGGCGGTAAGTTTCCTTTCGAGGGATTTCGGACAAGGCGGTTCTAATGCTGTACTTTTTGTTTTGATCTGACTCCTTTTTTAGGAACTATGGGTTTTTATATTTCTTAACATTGGACGTGATCGTCTCTTACTAGGTTGCTAGCTAGGTTGCTAGGTTTCTAGCAGTATGGAAAGACATCAAAAATACAGTTTTTAGTGGAAAAATTTATCCTGTTTTAATTTGTTTTAGTTACAAAAGGTTTTTAAACCAATTAATTTCCTTTAAAATGAGCCATTGAACAACTTTCTGCGATGTTCCAGTGCAAAGCTATCTCTGGATAACAAGAAAAAAAATATCCCGTTTAGGCAGAATGTTGTAGTAGCTGCCACGTTTTAGTTACAAAAGGATTTTAATCCAATTAATTTCCTTTAAAATGAGCCATTTATTAACTCTCTACGATGTTCCAGTGCAAAGCTTTCTGTGAAATTACTAACCTATACTATAGTTAAGTGGCGTATAAAATTTAGTATAGGCAAGAGGTCGTTCTTTACTATAATTTTCTATTCACGTCATAGCTCTAATATAAAGCTACGATATTCATTATTTATCTAGTAGGGTTTCAGACAAGGTAGTTCTAATGATGTACTTTTGTTTTGATCTTACTCTATTTTTAGGAGTTTTGTTATATTTCTTAGCATGGGACTGATCGTCTCTTACTAGGTTGCTAGCTACTGCTGCAACCCAAATTCACATATATATTTATTTATGAGAGGCAGCCTGGCCGAGTGGTCCAAGACACTGGTGTTAGCCACCAGTCTCTTCGGAGGAGTGGGTTCAAATCTTACCGCTGGTATACGATTATGTTTGAAAGACTGCAGTGTGAAAAGACATCAAAAATGCAGTTTTTGGTGGAAAAATTTATTCTCTTTTAGAAATAATTTATTTTAGTTACTATCGATTTTTAAACCAATTAATATCCTTTAAAATGAGCTATTGAACAACCCACTACGATGTTCCAGTGCCAAGCTATCTGTGGAAAAGAAAAAAAAAAGAAAAGAGAAAAAAATATCCCGTTTGGGGAGAATAACGTGGTTAAAGTCAATTTTCTTGATTTTCATGCCAATATATTTCCCTTGCTGCTCAAGCCAAGGGACAGAGAGTTTCTTATACAGGGGTTTCGGACAAGGCGGTTCTAATGGTGTACTTTTTGTTTTGATCTGACTCCTCAGTTAGGAACTATGGGTTTTTGTATTTCTTAACATTGGACGTGATCGTCTCTTACTAGGTTGCTAGCTACCGCTGCAACCCGGATTTTAATTACAAAAGGTTTTTAACCCAATAATTTCCTTTAAAGTGAGCCATTGAAGAACTCTCTTTGATGTTCCAGTGCAAAGCTATCTGTTGAATTCCTAACCTATACTATAATTAAGTGGCGTATAAGATTTAGTATAGGCAAGAGGTCGTTCTTTATTATAATTAAAGTCAATTTTCTTGATTTTCAAGCCAATATAATTTCTTCGTTATTCAAGCCAAAGGACGGGAAGTTTTCTTATATTGAAGTTTTGGTAAAGGCGGTTCTAAAAGTGTACTTTTTGTTTTGATCTAAATCTTTTTTCAGGAGTTATCGGTTACATTAGTTTCTAATATGGGGCGTGATCGTCTCTTACTAGTTTGCTAGCTACCGTTGCAACCCAGATGATGTTGCTAGCTACCACTGCAACCTGGACTTTACTAACCTATACTACAGTTAAGTGGCCTATAAAGTTTAATATAGGCAAGAGGTCGTTCTATATTATAAAGCGGAAAGAAAAAAATATCCCGTTTGTGGAGAATAACGTGGTAAAAGTCAATTTTCTTGATTTTCAAACCAATATATTTTCATTGTTATTCAAGCCAAAGGGCGGTAAGTTTCCTTAATAGGGGTTTCGGACAAGGTGGTTCTAATGGTATACTTTTTGTTTTGATCTGACTCTTTATTTAGGAGTTAGGGGTTTTATATTTCCTTACATTGGAGGTGATCGTCTCTTACTAGGTTGCTAGCTACCGCTGCAACCCGGATTTTATATTCCTTAACATTTGACGTGATCGTTTCTTACTAGGTTGCTAGCTACCGCTGCAACCCGAATCGTAGTTCAATTAGTATAGGCTATAGTTCGTTCTTTAATATAATTTGATCTGACTCTTTTTTAAGGAGTTAGGGGTTTTTATATTTCTTAACATTGGACGTGATCGTCTCTTACTAGGTTTCTAGCTACCGCTGCAACCCGGACTAAATAAGTCTAATTATTAAGTATAGTTAAGTTGCCTATACATGTTAATATAGGCAAGAGTTCGTTCTTTATTATAAATTAACCCAATTAATTTCCTTTAAAATGAGCTATTGAACAACCCTCTACGATGTTCCAGTGCCAAACTATCTCTGGATACAAAAAAAGAAAAAAAAAGAAAAAAAAAGAAAAAAATATCCCGTTTAGGCAGAATGTTGTAGTAACTGCCACTTTTCTTGATTTTCAAGCAAATATATTTCCCTTGCTGTTCAAGCCAAGGGACAGAAATTTTACTATGCAGAAGTTTCGGACAAGGCGGTTCTAATGGTGTACTTTTTGTTTTGATCTGACTCTTTTTTAAGAACTATGGGTTTTTATATTTCTTAACATTGGACGTGATCGTCTCTTACTAGGTTGCTAGCTACCGCTGCAGCCCGGATCTCTTACTAGGTTGCTAGCTACCGCTGCAGCCCGGAAAATTGCTTGATTGAAACCATTATGTAGCCATTAGTTGAATGTTTATGTCACGTATCAAGTATCAATAACCTAACAAAAAATTAAACTAATTTTTAAATTTTCAGGTATTTTTCTAGTATAAAATAAAAGATTATAACTATTGTTCAGACACCATAAATATTTTTGCAGTTTATAACTTTAGCGATTCTAAACTAAAAACGAAAATTCTTGATTTTCTTGATTTTTGAGCCAATATATTTCCTTTGCTGTTCTCAAGCCAAGAGACAGAAATTCTAATATACAGAGGTTTCGGATAAGGCGGTTCTAATGGTGTACTTTTTGTTTTGATCTGACTCATTTTTTAGGAGCTATGGGTTTTTATATTTCTTAACATTGGACGTGATCGTCTCTTACTAGGTTGCTATTTACCGCTGCAACCCGGATGAAATAGTAAGAGATGAACCTAAAACCATCAAGAAGCTAAACAAAGTCTAATGTATGCAATGGTTTGTTATTCAAATGATCGTCCTTTAATGTAACTACCGGTGCAACCCGGATCCCTATTGTAAAACTAAATCCAATATAAGCAATGGTTTGTGCTTCTTATGATCATCTTTTAATTTGGTGTTTCCACCTCTGCAACCCGTATTTTTACCGCTGCAACCCGTATTATGTAATTAATAGCTAGGTTGCTCGCTACCGGTAGCTAGGTTGCTAGCTACCGCTTCAACCTAGATATTCGTATTTCTGTTACTATGAGCTAAGGTTCGTTCTTCACTGTAAAATCAGTGCAAACCGGATACGACAACTCCTTCGATACGAAGTGCCTGACTGAAGAAGAAAAAACACATTGTGCCTACATCGTTCTTTACTCAGGCAGTGCTAGCGTGCTGCCTATGATAATAAACTGATTACACACAGGAAAAAGCCTGCGGCTTTTTCTTCTTTGAAATAGTAAGAGACGAGTCTCAAACAATCAAGTAGCTAGCTAATTCCAATGTATGCAATTGTTTGTTATTTCAATGATCGTCTTTTTTTGTAAATATTGCTCGGATACCATGGATATTTTGTAGTTTACACAAGCTGCAAAGAATGCACAGGCTGATCTTTGTAAATTGAGAAAAAGTTTACGTATGTTTTACCGGGAATACAAAAAATATTCAAAATTTAAGATTAAAATTATCTCTGAAAGAATAGATTTTGTTGAAAAGTCAGCTATAGATGCTTTCGCAAAACTTCATAGTAATATCCAAAAGAAATGTTGTATGTTTAGTGAAAAGCTTCCAAGGTATGGACCGGCAACTGTGGAACAGTTTACAGATGTAATGGGAAATCTTATACATCACTGTGACTATATTGAGGCATAATTGTCCTTCACTTAGTTTCAGCTTAAATTCGATGAACGAGCCTTTATGTAACTAGCTACCTTGCAACCCGGAAATATTACATTTCTTAGTATTAGAGGTGATCCTCTCTTGTTATGTTGCTAGCTACCGCTGTGACATGGATCTTAAGTGATAATGATCGTCTCTTACTAGGTTGCTAGCTACCGCTGCAACCCGGATAACCTGGACACAACCTACGATTGTGAAATAATTGATCAATCTTTAATATTAAATCTCCCAAACATTACTGCATTTTATATAATAGTGGAAAATTATGTAAAATGAAACCGTATTGACAAACACGATTTTTGATAAGCTCTATCGTACATTACTAACCTATGCTATGTGGCCTACAAAATCTAGTATAGACAAGAGGTCGTTCTTTATTGATCTGACTCCTTTTTAGGAACTATGGGTTTTTATATTTCTTAACATTGGACGTGATCGTCTCTTACTAGGTTGCTAGCTACCGCTGCAACCCGGATAATAATAATTGACAAACGTAACTTTTAATGTAACATTGAACAACTCTCTACGATGTTCCAGTGCCAAGCTATCTGTTGAATTACTCAACTATACTATAATTAAGTGGCGTATAAAATTTAGTATAGGCAAGAGGTCGTTCCTTATTATAACCATTGAACAACTCTTTACGATGTTCCAGTGCCATGCTATCTGTTGAATTACTAACCTATACTATAATTAAGTGGCGTATAAAATTTAGTATAGGCAAGAGGTCGTTCTTTATTATATTATTTAATTTAAAACCACAAGTAACTACCCCTGGAACCACCGTATATCAGTTACTATGCATGAGCGATCGTTCTTTACTGTAAATTCCTTTGGACTTGAGCCCAAGCTTTACTAAATATCTTTATATAAAATATTTAAGTTACTATTGGCTAGAGTCTGTTCTTTATTATAAATTTTTCTAATTGATTACAAACAGGAAAAAGCCTACGGCTTTTTCTTCTTTGAAATAGTAAGAGTCTAGCCTTAAGCAATCAAATAGCTAACTAAATCAAATGTATGTAATGGGTTTTTATTCCAATGGTCGTCTTTTAATGGAAAATTTTAATATATTGGCCTTAAATATAACTGTACTAGCCTACACTATAGTTAAGTGGCCTATAAAATTTAGTAGAGGCAAGTGGTCGTTCTTTATTATATTTTTAGGAGTTGGGGGTTTTTATATTTCTTGACATTGGAGGTGATCGTCTCTTACTAGGTTGCTAGCTACCGCTGCAACCCGGATACTATGGGCTGAAGTTCGTTCTTTACTGTAATTATTTCAGTGATCGTCTTTTAATGTAAATTAACATTGGACGTGATCGTCTCTTACTAGGTTGCTAGCTACCGCTGCAGCCCGGATTAAGTTTTTTGTTTAATAACAAGCCGACATGTTTTCTTTGTTGTTTAAGCAAAGATACTCCAGGTTACAGCAGCCGCTGCAACCTGGATACCGCTGCAATCTGGATAGCTTGCAGATACACCTGGAACCACCATATATCAGTTACTATTGGTGAGAGATCGTTCTTTACTGTAAAACAAAAAAGAAAATTTTGGTTCCAGGAGTTTCGGTTACTATTGAGACAAGTAGCTATTATTACTATAGAGTTCATTACATGGACTGTTTTATTGCTTCAAAATTCAAATATCTTTGAAAAGACTGCAGTATGAAAATACATCAAAAATGCAATTTTTTTGACAAAATTGATTCTACTTTAAAAAGTATTTTATTTTTAAATACAAAAGTGACTAGATGTTGCAATTTCCTTTAAAATGAGCTATTATACAGCTCTCTATGATTTTCCAGTGCCCAGCTAGCTGAGCAGAAAGAAAAAGCGGAAAGAAAAAAATATCCCGTTTGTGGAGAATAACGTGGTAAAAGTCAATTTTCTTGATTTTCAAGCCAATATATTTTCTTTGTTATTCAAGCCAAAGGGAGGTGGGTTTCCTTTATAGAGGATTCGGACAAGGCGGTTCTAATGGTGTACTTTTTGTTTTGATCTGACTCTTTTTTTAGGAGTTGGGGGGTTTTATATTTCTTGACATTGGAGGTGATCGTCTCTTACTAGGTTGCTAGCTACCGCTGCAACCGGATTCCCTTGCTGTTCAAGCCAAGGAACTGAACTATACAGGGGTGAACTTTACTTTCCTATGCAGGGTTTTCGGACAAGGCGGTTCTAATGGTGTATTTTTTGTTTTGATCTGACTCCGTTTTTAGGAACTATGAGATTTTATATTTCGTAACATTGGACGTGATCGTCTCTTACTAGGTTGCTAGCTACCGCTGCAACCCAGACTAGGTTGCTAGCCACCGCTGCAACCTGGATAATTGACAAACACCATTTATGATGAGCTATATTCGTCCTTTATCTAACTACACCTAGGAACCACCATATATCAGTTAGTATGGGAGAGAGATCGTTCTTTATTCCCACGACAACTCCTTCGATACGAAGTGCCCTGGTCTAAACAACAACAACAACAAAAAATAATACATTATACCTACATCGATCTTTACTATATGCTGTTCAAGCCAAGGGACAGAAAGTTTTCCATACAGGGACTTCGGACAAGGCGGTTCTAATGGTGTACTTTTGAATTTGATCTGACTCCTTTTTTAGGAACTATGGGTTTTTATATTTCTTAACATTGGACGTGATCGTCTCTTACTAGGTTGCTAGCTACCGCTGCAACCCGAATGAAATGTTCTTTACTATAATGGTTTGTTCTTTTCTAGGTTTCGGCCATCTCTACAGCCATGATACTGATGGAAATTACATAATCCCTATCTATGTTTCAGTTTTACAATAATAATAATATTAAACCCGAATTAAAAAATTATTATCATATCTTGTATGAAACTTTCATTTTAGAAGTCTTCGATAGTCCAATGGTAAGCATACCTACTTGTTACCTGGGAGAGGGGGGTTCGATTCCCCGTAGGGGAGAAGTTTTAATATGTTGAATTAAAAACACTATCTTTTCAATTTAAAATTTAAAAAAGAAACTTGCTTACTTATGTTCTAGCTAAAATAATGAAGATAATATGAATGAACCACAGGGTTCAGTTTCAGATTCGAACCCACACCGGGTTCGAATCCCGGTGTGGGAATTATTTTTAAAACAAAATCAGGTGAAATTAATTAGCTAATTTGACAAGACATAGGTAACTAAGGGCAAGAGTTCGTTCTTTACTATAAAACAGGCTCGGGTTCGATTCCCGGTGTGGGAAAATTTTTAACTCTATAATCTTCGAATATTTGAACCTTTTATAATTTATAATGATGTATAATATAAATACTGTAATCTTAACTATATTAACTATAGTGAAGTTGCGTATGCAAGTTAGTATAGGGAAGAGTTCGATCTTTATTATAATTATGTATTCATGAATGAGACCATTTACAGTTTTGACGTTTCTTATATAGTAATTATGACGTCACTGCATCAAAAATACAGTTTTTATTGGAAAAATTTATTCTCTGTTATAAATAATTTATTTTAGTTAATATAGATTTTTAACCCAATTAATTTCCTTTAAAATGAGCTATTGAACAACCCTCTACGATGTTCCAGTGCCAAGCTATCTCTGGATACAAAAGAAAAAAAAAAGAAAAAAAGAAAAAAATATCCCGTTTGGGGAGAATAACGTGGTTAAAGTCAATTTTCTTGATTTTCAAGCCAATATATTTCCCTTGCTGTTCAAGCCAAGGAACAGAAAGTTTATTATACAGAGGTTTTGGACTAGGCGGTTCTAAAGGTGTACTTTTTGTTTTGATCTGACTCCTTTTTTAGGAGCTATGGGTTTTTATATTTCTTAACATTGGACGTGATCGTCTCTTACTAGGTTGCTAGCTACCGCTGCAACCCGGATTCCTTTAAATAGTAAGAGACAAAACTCAAACAATCAAGTAGCTAACTAAGTCCTTTGTATGGAATGGTTTGTTATTTCAGAGATCGTCTTTTAATGTCATTAGATATTACGTCATGTCACTTATTACGTCATATATGGTTATTAGTAGATAATCGGTAAAATATTTGTTCTTTATTATAATTATTATAAAATATTACAAACAGGAAAAAGCCTACGGCTTTTTCTTCTTTGAAATAGTAAGAGACGAACCTCAAACGATCAAGTAGCTAACTAAGTCCAATGCAAGCAATAACTTTTATTCCAATGATCGTCTTTTAATGTAACATATCAGTTAATATGGGAGAGAGATCGTTCTTTACTGTAACGTCTCTTACTAGTTGCTAGCTACCGCTGCAACCCGGATTTATATCCCGTATCAAGTATCAAGAACCTAACAAAAAATTAAACTAATTTTTAAATTTTCAGGTATTTTTCTAGTCTAAATTAAAAGATTAAAACTATTGTTCAGACACCATAAACATTTTTGCAGTTTATAACTTTAGCGATTCTGAACTAAAAACGAAAATAAAATAAAAATTATTTTTTTCAATTTTTACGTCACGTCGCTCATTAAGTCATAACCCTATTGTGTACTATTATTAGTACACAATAGGTTCTAGATATTACGTCATGTCACTTATTACGTCATATATGGTTATTAGTGGATAATCGGTAAAATATTCGTTCTTTATTATAATACATGGTTATTAGTGGATAATCGGTAAAATATTCGTTCTTTATTATAATTATACTGGAAACAAAGAAAAGAAAAAAAAATATCCTGTTTAGGCAGAACGTTGTAGTAGCTGCCACTTTTCTTGATTTTTTAGTACTGATTTTTTAACTTGCGTGCAGCTTGCTTTGATCTAACCATTATGTATTCATGAATGAGACCATTTGCAGTTTTGACGTTTCTTATATAGTAATTATGACGTCACTGCATCAAAAATACAGTTTTGATTGAAAAAATTTATTCTCTTTTAGAAATAATTTATTTTAGTTACTATAGATTTTTAACCCAATTAATTTCCTTTAAAATGCGCTATTGAACAATCCTTTACGATGTTCCAGTGCCAAGCTATCTGTGGAAAAGAAAAAAGAAAAAAAAAGAAAAAAAAAGAAAAAAATATCCCGTTTAGGCAGAATGTTGTAGTAGCTGCCACTTTTCTTGATTTTCAAGCCAATATATTTTTCCCTTGCTGTTCAAGCCAAGGGACAGAAATTTTACTATGCAGGGGCTTAGGACAAGGCGGTTCTAATGGTGTACTTTTTGTTTTGATCTGACTCTTTTTCTAAGAACTATGGGTTTTTATATTTCTTAACATTGGACGTGATCGTCTCTTACTAGGTTGCTAGCTACCGCTGCAACCCGGATCGTTCTTTACTGTAAATCCGTATATTCACTGTGTTGTCGAACATTTTCCATTGCATCTATAAACTGTTCCAAAGTTGCCAATCCGTACCTTGGAAGCTTTTCATTAAACTGACAACAGTTTAATGTCAACTGACTTCAGCTTATATTCGATGATCGAGCCTTTACTTATACCACTGCAACCCGGAAATAGTTACTATGTGCCGTGGTTTCTTCTTTACTAGGTTTCAGCTATATCCTATGAAATTTATGCTATAAGAGATCATAAAACAATTAATTAGCTTTCTGTATATATTTCATATGGTTTAGTGGTTTAGGGTAGTTGGCTTTCAATTTATTTTCTTGGGTTTGAATCCCGGTGTCTGAATTATTTTTAAACAAAATTAGATGATGTTAATTAACTACTTTGACAAGACATAGTAGGTAACTAAGGGCAAGAGTTCGTTCTTTACTATAACAACCAGGATGACGTCAGTTACAACTTGGAATTTGTTTTATCATTACATCATTACAAACAGGAAAAAGCCTACGGCTTTTTCTTCTTTGAAATAGTAAGAGACGAACCACAAGTAACTACCCCTGTAACCACCATATATCAGTTACTATGCATGAGCGATCGTTCTTTACTGTAAAACCGCTGCAACCCAGATGATGGTTAGAGTTCGGTCTTTAATTTATAGTATCATATACTGTTAAACTTCTTATGTATAAGAAAATTTCTTGGCGTAGTGGTTAGCACTTAGGACTTTGAAACAAGCAATCCGAGTTCAAATCCCGGTGGACAGATCTTATGAAATGTAGCTTACTTGTACTACCATTTAGGTTTCTGCCGTAATTCTTCCTTTTCAAAATTAAATTTGTTACTATGGCCTAGAGTTAGTTATTTACCATATCGTAACAATTTATTTTATAAAAATAACTATTTTAGTTAATTACAAAAGGTTTCTATATGTTTTTATATAAGGTTTCTACAGCAGTTTCCTTTAAAATGAGCCATTACACAGCTCTTTATTATGACCAAGAGCTGTTTAATTTAATACCTCAGTTACTAGGGGTTACAGTTCGTTCCTTATTGTATTGAATTATAATAATTAAAATGAGCCATTAAACAACTCTCTACGATGTTCCAGTGCCAGTCTATCTGTGGAATTACTAACCTATACTATAATTAAGTGGCGTATAAAATTTAGTACAGGCATAAGGTCGTTCTTTATTATGCATATATCATAAATATTTTTGCAGTTTACATAATAACTTTAGCGATTCTAAACTGAAAAATGAAATATATTAAAAAATTGAATTTTTTGGTCTGAAAATACATAGTTAATTCCACATCGGGTAGTTAGAACCTAACAAAAAATGAAACTAATTTTAAAATTTTCAGGTATTTTTCTAGCTTGAATTGAAATATTCAAACTATTGCTCGGATAGCATGGATATTTTGCAGTTTACACAAGCTGCAAAGAACGCATAAGGGCAAAATTAAAATTATATTTAGAAGTCCAAAAACATGGCAACAATGCTGGCTGATCTTAGTAAATTTAGAAAAATTTTACGAATTTTTTACCGGGATTACGAAAAATATTCAAAATGAAAGATTAAAATTATCTCTGAAAGAATGGATTTTGTTGAAAAGTCAGCTAGAGATGCTTTCGCAAAACTTCATAGTAATATCCAAAAGAAATGTTGCATAGTTAGTGAAAAGCTTCCAAGGTATGAAACGGCAACTGTGGAACAGTTTATAGATGTAATGGGAAATTTTATAGATCACTGTGAATATATGGAGGCATAATTATTCTTTACTTAGTTTCAGCTTTCATTCGATGATCCAGACTTTATGTACTAACTACATCTAAAGACTATGACGTCATTGATTAATATTGTATATAAAAAATTAAGTTTTTTTGTAAAAAAAAAATTTATTAAAAAAAATGTAAGTACAAATAGCGCTAGATATAGAGATTTCCTTTAAAATGAGCCATTGAACAACTCTCTACAATGTTCCAGTGCCAAGCTATCTGTGGAAAAGAAAGAAAGAAAAAAATATCCCGTTCGGGGAGAATAACGTGGTAAAAGTCAATTTTCTTGATTTTCAAGCCAATATATTTTCTTTGTTATTCAAGCCATAGGGCGGTAAGTTTCCTTTATAGAGGATTCGGACAAGGCGGTTCTATTGGTGTACTTTTTGTTTTGATCTGACTCTTTTTTTAGGAGTTGGGGGGTTTTATATTTCTCAACATTGGAGGTGATCGTCCCTTACTAGGTTGCTAGCTACCGCTGCAACCTGGATCTAATGGTGTACTTTTTGTTTTGATCTGTGTCCTTTCTTAGGGACTATGAAGGTTTTACAATTCTTAACATTGGACGTGATCGTCTCTTACTAGGTTGCTAGCTATCGCTGCAACCCGGATCACTAACCTATACTATACTTAAGTGGTGTATAAAATTTATTATAGGCAAAAGGTCGTTCTTTATTATAAACAACAATATAATTTCGTGTTTTTCTATTCACTTCATAGCTCTAATATAAAGCTACGACATTCATTATTTATCTAGTAGGGTTTCAGACAAGGTAGTTCTAATGATGTACTTTTGTTTTGATCTTACTCTATTTTTAGGAGTTTTGTTATATTTCTTAGCATGGGACTGATCGTCTCTTACTAGGTTGCTAGCTACTGCTGCAACCCAAATTCACATATATATTTATTTATTAGAGGCAGCCTGGCCGAGTGGTCCAAGACACTGGTGTTAGCCACCAGTCTCTTCGGAGGAGTGGGTTCAAATCTTACCGCTGGTATACGATTATGTTTGAAAGACTGCAGTGTGAAAAGACATCAAAAATGCAGTTTTTGGTGGAAAAATTTATTCTCTTTTAGAAATAATTTATTTTAGTTACAAAAGGTTTTTAACCCAATTAATGTCCTTTAAAATGAGCTATTGAACAACCCTCTACGATGTTCCAGTGCCAAGCTATCTGTGGAAAAGAAAAAGAAAAAAGAAAAAAGAAAAAATATCCCGTTTGGGGAGAATAACGTGGTTAAAGTCAATTTTCTTGATTTTCATGCCAATATATTTCCCTTGCTGTTCAAGCCAAGGGACAGAAAGTTTCTTATACAGGGATTTCGGACAAGGCGGTTCTAATGGTGTACTTTTTAATTTGATCTGACTCCTCTGTTAGGAACTATGGGTTTTTATATTTCTTAACATTGGACGTGATCGTCTCTTACTAAGTTGCTAGCTACCGCTGCAACCCGGATTGCTAGCTACCGCTGCAACCCGGATTACAGTCGTATATCAGTTACTATGGGTGAGAGATTGTTCTTTACTGTAAATTAAAATGAGCCATTGAGCAACTCTCTATGATGTTCCAGTGTCAAGCTATCTGTTGAATTACTAACCTATACTACAATTAAGTGGCGTATAAAATTTAGTATAGGCAAGAGGTCGTTCTTTATTGTAAACCCGGATACTAGGTTGCTAGCTACCGCTGCAACCCGATTATTATAATTTCTTGATTTTTTAGTACTGATTTTTTAACTTGCGTGCAGCTCGCTTTGATCTAACCATTATATATTCATGAATGAGACCATTTACAGTATTGACGTTTTTTATATAGTAATTATGACGTCACTGCTACAAAAATACAGTTTTTATTAGAAAAATTTATTCTCTTTTAGAAATAATTTATTTTAGTTGCTATAGATTTTTAACCCAATTAATTTACTTTAGGATGAGCTATTGAACAACCCTCTACGATGTTCCAGTGCCAAGCTATCTGTGGAAAAGAAAAAAGAAAAAAGAAAAAAGAAAAAAATATTCCGTTTGGGGAGAATAACGTGGTTAAAGTCAATTTTCTTGATTTTCAAGCCAATATATTTCCCTTGCTGTTCAAGCAAAGGGAGAGAAAGTTTCCTATAAAGGGGTTTCGGACAAGGCGGTTCTAATGGTGTACTTTTTGTTTTGATCTGACTCCTTTTTTAGAAGCTATGGGTTTTTATATTTCTTAACATTGGACGTGATCGTCTCTTACTAGGTTGCTAGCTACTGCTGCAACCCGGAATATGAAGAAATATTTTATGCTATATCATTACAAACAGGAAAAGGCCTACGGCTTTTTCTTTTTTTAAATAGCAAGAGACGAACCTCAAGTAACTACCCCTGGAACCACCATATATCAGTTACTATACGGATGAGAGATCGTTCTTTGCTGTAATTATGTTGTGGCCGTACTAACCCAGGTTTGATTAAAAAGCCATTAAAATGAGCCATTGAACAACTTTAAAATAAGCCATTGAACAACTCTCTACGATGTTCCAGTGCCAAGCTATCTGTGGGATTACTAACCTTTGCAATAATTAAGTGGCGTATAAAATTTAGTACAGGCAAGAGGCCGTTTTTAATTATAAAGTCCATTGGTTAACTCTACCATAACTACCGCTTGGACCCGGGTTATAAATTACAAACAGGAAAAAGCCTACGGCTTTTTCTTCTTTGGAATAGTAAGAAACCATCTTTAAATAATCAGACAGCTAACTAGGTTAATAATTTGTTCTTTAACATGAACTTCATTAATCGGATATTTTAATATGGATATTTTCGGATATATATCCTATATGGTCTAGAGGTCGGGATAGCTCTCACCCAGGTGGCTCGAGTTACATTTCCGTATGGGAAATTTTTACTTATGATGATTTCTTAAGGAACATAATTAAACTCTCTTAATGTAATAAAAATATTTAGTTTTTATTACAGAAGGTTTTTAACCCCATTAATTTCCTTTAAAATGAGCCATTGAACAACTCTCTACGATGTTCCAGTGCGAAGCTATCTGTTGAATTACTAACCTATACTATAATTAAGTGGCGCATAAAATTTGTTATGCGCTAGGTCGATCTTTATTATAAATCCTTTAAAATGTGCCATTGAAAAATGCTCTACTATGTTCCAGTACAAAGCTATCTGTGGAAAAGAAAAAACAAAGAAAGAAAAAAATATGCCGTTTGTGGAGAATAACGTGGTTAAAGTCAATTTTCTTGATTGTCAAGCCAATATATTTCCCTTGCTGTTCAAGCCAAATGACATAAAGTTTTCTATACAGGGATTTCGGACAAGGCGGTTCTAATGGTGTAGTTTTTGTTTTAATCTGACTCCTTTTCTTAGGAGCTATGGGTTCTTATATTTCTTAACATTGGACGTGATCGTCTCTTACTAGGTTGCTAGCTACTGCTGCAAACTTGATATGTAATTTTGAATGTTTTTTATGATTCTGGTTAACATTGGACGTGATCGTCTCTTACTAGGTTGATAGCTACCTCTGCAAGTCGGATAGCTACCCCTGATACCTCCGTATATCAGTTACTATGGGCGAGAGATCGTTCTTTACTGTAAGTTGTAAGTTTGTTCTTTACTGTAATTTTTAGGAGCTATGGGTTTTTATATTTCTTAACATTGGACGTGATCGTCTCTTACTAGGTTGCTAGCTACCGTTGCAATTTGTTCTTTACTAGGTTTCAGCCATCTCTACAGCCTTGATACTGATGGAAATTAAATAATCTCTATTTATGTTTCAGTTAACATGGGCTAGGTGTCGTTCTTTATTGCAATGCTGCAACCTGTATTACTGTAATCGTCCTTTAATATAAAAATTGATTCGACTTTAAAAAGTATTTTATTTTTAATTACAAAAGGCACTAGATGTAGCAATTTCCTTTAAAATGAGCTGTTATAAAGCTCTCTATGATTTTCCAGTGCCCAGCTAGCTGAGGAGAAAAAAAAGCGGAAAGAAAAAAATTTCCCGTTTGTGGAGAATAACGTGGTTAAAATCAATTTTCTTGATTTTCAAGCCAATATATTTTCTTTGTTATTCAAGCCAAAGGGCGGTAAGTTTCCTTTATAGGGGTTTCAGACAAGGCAGTTCTAATGGTGTACTTTTTGTTTTGATCTGACTCTTTTTTTAAGAGTAGGGGGGTCTTATATTTCTTAACATTGGAGGAGATCGTCTCATACTAGGTTGCTAGCTACCGCTGCAACCCAGATATAATACCGCTGTTTGTCACTATCAATTTTCGCATCTCGATACACCTTGTCAGTTGAATACCTTTGCTTTTCTCTTTTCAAGATGTTGTCTCTGTTTTTTGTATAGTACTGTTTTTTTAAATTACGTATAACTCGCTTAGAAGGCATCTTATTACAAAACAAGAAATAATATTTTCATCTATTTAACTCTTATAACTCGTATCGAGTATCCATAACCTAACAAAAAATAAAACTAATTTTTAAATTTTCAGGTCTTTTGTTAGTTTGAATGAAAAGATTAAAATTATTGCTCAGATATCATAAATATTTTTGCAGTTTACACTATAACTTTAGCGATTCTAAACTGAAAAATAAAATATATAAAAAATGGAATTTTTTGGTCTGAAAATACATAGTCAATCCCACATCGGGTAGTTAGAACCTTACCAAAAATAAAACCCATTTTAACATTTTAAGATATTTTTCTAGCTTGTATTGAAATATTCAAACTATTGCTCAGATACCAAGGATATTTTTGCAGTTTATACAAGCTGCAAAGAACGCAGAGGTTGATCTTTGTAAATTGAGAAAAATTTTACGAATATTTTACCGGGATTACGAAAAATATTCAAAATTAAAGATTAAAATTATCTCTGAAAGAATAGATTTTTTGAAAAGTCAGCTGGAGATGCTTTCGCAAAACTTCATAGTAATATCCAAAAGAAATGTTGCATGTTTAGTGAAAAGCTTCCAAGGTATGAAACGGCAACTGTGGAACAGTTTATAGATGTAATGGGAAATTTTATAGATCAATGTGAATATAAGGAGGCATAATTGTTCTGTACTTAGTTTCAGCTTTCATTCGATGATCCAGACTTTATGTACTAACTACATCTACAGACTATGACGTCATTGACCGGCAACTGTGGAACACTTTACAGATGTAATGGGAAATCTTATACATCACTGTGAATATATGGAGGAAAAATTGTCCTTTACTTAGTTTCAGCTTAAATTCGATGATCGAGCCTTTATGTTACCGCTGCAATCTGGATAGCTTGCAGCTACTCCTGGAACCACCATATATCAGTTACTATGGACGAGAGATCGTTCTTTACTGTAATTAATGTAATTAAATTAGTTACAATGACCTAGAATTCGATCTTTACCATAATAATTTCCTTCAAATGAGCCATTGAACAACTCTCTACGAAGTTTCAGTGCCATGCTATATGTTGAATTACTAACCTTTACTATAATTAAGTGGCGTATACAATTTAGTATAGGCAAGAGGTCGTTCTTTACTATAATTAAAAAAATTTTTTAACCCCATTAGTTTCCTTTAAAATGAGAAATTGAACAACTCTCTACGATGTTCCAGTGCCAAGCTGTCTGTGAAATTACTAACCTATGCTATAGTTAAGTGGCGTATAAAATTTAGTATAGGCAAGAGGTCGTTCTTTACTATAAAATTCCTAACCTATACTATAATTAAGTGGCGTATAAAATTTAGTATAGGCAAGAGGTCGTTCTTTATTATAAATACTGGAAACAAAGAAAAGAGAAAAAAATATCCCGTTTAGGCAGAATGTTGTAGTAGCTGCTACTTTTCTTGATTTTTTAGTACTGATTTTTTAACTTGCGTGTAGCTTCCTTTGATCTAGCCATTATGTATTCATGAATGGGACCATTTAGAGTTTTTACGTTTCTTATATAATAATTATGACGTCACTGCATCAAAAATACAGTTTTTGGTGGAAAAATTTATTCTCTTTTAGAAATAATTTATTTTAGTTACTATAGATTTTTAACCCAATTAATTTCCTTTAAAATGAGCTATTGAACAACCCTCTACGATGTTCCAGTGCCAAGCTATTTCTGGATACAAAAGAAAAAAAAAGAAAAAAAAAGAAAAAAATATCCCGTTTAGGCAGAATGTTGTAGTAGCTGCCACTTTTCTTGATTTTCAAGCCAATATATTTCCCTTGCTGTTCAAGCCAAGGGACAGAAATTTTACTATGCAGGAGTTTCGGACAAGGCGGCTCTAATGGTGTACTTTTTGTTTTGATCTGACTCTTTTTTAAGAACTATGGGTTTTTATATTTCTTAACATTGAAGTCTCTTACTAGGTTGCTAGCTACCGCTGCAACCCGGATACTAGGTTGCTAGCTACCGCTGCAACCCGGAAAT
The DNA here is from genome assembly GCF_049724085.1 of Artemia sp. Qi Xiang Cuo. Taxonomy (NCBI): domain Eukaryota; kingdom Metazoa; phylum Arthropoda; class Branchiopoda; order Anostraca; family Artemiidae; genus Artemia; species Artemia sp. Qi Xiang Cuo. Next base: position 115,075 of record NW_028300809.1, read on the forward strand.
ATAAATACTGTAATCTTAACTATAGTGAAGTTGCGTATGCAAGTTAGCATAGGGAAGAGTTTGATCTTTATTATATATGAATGAGAACATTTACAGTTCTGACACTTCTTATATAGTGATTTTGACGTCACGGCGTAATGATTTTATTTCATGATGACGTCATAGCGAAATGATATTATTTCATGACGTCTTCAGAAACAACAATATAATTTCTTTTTTTTCTTTTCACGTCATAGCTCTAATATAAAACTATGACGACATTCAATATTTATCTAGTAGGGTTTCAGACAAGGTAATTCTAATGATGTACTTTTGTTTTGATTTGACTCTATTTTTAGGAGTTTTGTTATATTTCTTAGCATTGGACTGATCGTCTCTTACTAGATTGCTAGCTACTGCTGCAACCCAGATTCACATATATAGTTATTTATGAGAGGCAACCTGGCCGAGTGGTCCAAGGCACTGGTTTTAGCTACCAGTCTCTTCGGAGGCGTGGGTTCAAATCTTACCGCAGTCCAATATAAGCAATGGTTTGTTCTTCTAATGATCATCTTTTAATTTGGCGTTTCTTATTAGGTTGCCAACTACCACTGCAACCCGGATTATGTAATTAATAGGTTGCTAGCTATCGCTGCAACCTAGATATTCGTATTTATAATACTATGGGCTAAGGTTCATTCTTTACTGTAACTTTTTAAGACTCGTATCATGTACCCATAACCTAACAAAAAATTAAACTAATTTTTAAATTTTCAGGTATTTTGTTAGTTTGAATTAAAAGATTAAAATTATTGCTCATATATCATAAATATTTTTGCAGTTTACATAATAACTTTAGCGATTCTAAACTGAAAAATGAAATATATTAAAAAATTGAATTTTTTGGTCTGAAAATACATAGTAAATTCCACATCGGGTAGTTAGAACTTAACTAAAAATAAAAAACTAATTTTGACATTTTCAGGTATTTTTCTAGCTTGAATTGAAATATTCAAACTATTGCTCGGATACCATGGATATTTTGCAGTTTACACAAGCTGCAAAGAACGCATAAGGGCAAAATTACAAATTATATTCAGAAGTCCGAAAACATGGCAACAATGCTGGCTGATCTTAGTAAATTTAGAAAAATTTTACGAATTTTTTAGCGGGATTACGAAAAATATTCAAAATTAAAGATTAAAATTATCTCTGAAAGAATGGATTTTGCTGAAAAGTCAGCTAGAGATGCTTTCGCAAAACTTCATAGTAATATCCAAAAGAAATGTTGCATGTTTAGTGAAAAGCTTCCAAGGTATGAACCGGCAACTGTGGAACAGTTTATAGATGTATTGGGAAATTTTATAGATCGCTGTGAATATATGGAGGCATAATTGTTCTTTACTTAGTTTCAGCTTTAATTCGATGATCCAGACTTTATGTACTAACTACATCCAAAGACTATGACGTCATTGATTAATATTGTATATAAAAAATTAAGTTTTTCGTAAAAAAAATCAATTCAAAAAAAAATTAAGTACAAATAGCGCTAGATCTAGAGATTTCCTTTAAAATGAGCCATTGAACAACTCTCTACGATGTTCCAGTGCCAAGCTATCTGTGGAAAAGAAAGAAAGAAAAAAATAGTTTGTGGAGAATAACGTGGTTAAAGTCAATTTTCTTGATTATCAAGCCAATATATTTTCTTTGTTATTCAAGCCGCAGGGCGGTAAGTTTCCTTTATAGGGGTTTCGGAAAAGGTGGTTCTAATGGTGTACTTTTTGTTTTGATCTGACTCTGTTTTTAGGAGTTAGGAGTTTTTATATTTCTTAACGTTGGACGTGATCGTCTCTTACTAGGTTGCTAGCTACCGCTGCAACCCGGATATGGTTCTTAAATCATTCTTCTTTATGGTCCCATATGGTCTAGTGGCTAGGATTGTTAACTTTCACTTAACAGGTCCGTTTTCGATTCCCGGTGTGGGAAAATTGTTAACTCTATAATCCTCGAACATTTGAACCTTTTATAATTAGAATGATGTATATAATATAAATACTGTAATCTTAACTATAGTCAAGTTGCCTATGCAAGTTAGTATAGGGAAGAATTCGATCTTTATTATAAACTAGCCCTTCAAATTTCAAATCGAATGAGCCTGTTTTAAAGTTTCTACGACATGACATCTATTAAAACCTTATTTGCCCCCAGGGTTATTTTAAAAACCCTTGCCCTGAAGGTTCTGAGGGAGTATCTTCCTCAAAACATGTTTTCTATCTGGAAATCAACTACGCTGAACAAAAAGGCTATTTCAAAATTTTAATTTGGTGTGTTTGGAGGAATCATGGGTGTTGGGGAGGGCTAGCTGCCCTCCACTAGCTTTTAACTATTAAAAAGGGCGCAAGAACTCAATTTTGAATCGAATGAGCCTCTTTTGAAGTTTCTACGATGACCCCTTCCATATGAAGTGCCCTGCTCTAAAAAAATAAAATACATTGAACATTGTGCCAATATCGTTATTATATGCCTTCAGGGTATAACTTAAAACCCTTGCCCCGAGGGTTGTGGGGGAGTGTCCTCCTCAAAAATATATTTTCTATCTGGAAATCAACTACGCTGAACAAAATTAATATATCAAAATTTTGATTGGATACGTTTGGGGGAATGATGGGCTTTGGGGGGAGGGGGGGGGGCTATTCGCTATCCAGTCACTTTCGCCTATTAAAAAGGACACTAGCCACTCCAATATCCAATCGAATGAGCCATTTTCGAAGTTTCTACGAGAACTCCTTTGATACGAAGTGTCCGGCTGAAGAAAAAAAACACATTGCGCCAACATCGTTCTATACATAGGCAGCGCGCTAGCGCTGTCAAGATGTCAAACCTTCAATCACTTTTGACTATTTGAAAGGTCACTAGGCCATTCGATTTCCAATCGAATGATCCTTTTTTTAGTTTCTACGACATGGCTTTCTATAAACACCTTATATGCCCCCGGGGCATTAATTAGAACCCTTACCCTACGAGCTTTTAGGCTGGCTCTTACCGTCCTCTAAGACCTAATTTTCAGAACTTTCAACTAGTTGGCCTCAAATCTTTTTCAACTATTAAAAAAGGTACTAGCCCTTCAAGTTTCTAATCGAATGAGCGTGTTTTAATGTTTCTACGATATGACATCTATAAAAAACCTTATATGCCCCAAGGGTTAACTTAAGACCCTTGCCCTGAAGGTTCTGTGGGAGTATCCTCCTCAAAACATATTTTCTATCTGGAAATCAACTACGCTGAACAAAATGGCTATCCCAAAATTTTAATTGGATGTCTTTGGATGAATCATGGGCGTTGGGGGAGGGCTTGTTACCCTCCCATAACTTTTAACCATACGAAGTGCCTTGCTCTAAAGAAAAAAATAAAACATAGAACAGTGTGCCAATATCGTTATTATACGCCCTCAGGGCATATATTAAAACCCTGGCCCCGAGGGTTGTGGGGGAGTGTCCTCCTCAAAAATATATTTTCTATCTGGAAATAAATTACGCTAAACAAAATCGATAACTCAAAATTTTGATTGGATGCGTTTGGGAAAATGATGGGCTTAGGGGGGGGGGCTATTCGCTCTCCAGTCACTTTCGACTATTAAAAAGGACACTAGCCACTCCAATTTCCAATCGATCGTTCTTTAATATATTGCTGTTCAAGCCAAGAGAAAGAAAGTTTTCTATATAACGGTTTCGGACAAGGCGGTTTTAATGGTTTACTTTTTGTTTTGATCTAAGCCTTGTTTTAGCAGTTATCGGTTATTATATTTCTTAACATTGGATGTGATCGTCTGTTACCAGGATGCTAGCTACTGCTGCAACACAAAATACAAAAGACTAAAGTTCGCTCTTTACTATAACAACAAGTGCTATTTAACGAATATTTGCGACCCTAAGATCACTAAACAGGGGCAACGTTGTATTATGGGAACTTAAAAAGGGTACCATTACTGGTTGGGCCCTATAAACAGTCTTGCCGCCAACGGTCGGTCCTGTTTATTTTTGTGGCTAGGGTTGCTCCCGTAAGGGCTAGTTGGATAAGAGATTCCCTGTGAGGAATGTCCGCTAACTAAGCTTCCGTTGAATTGGCGTGATTGCAAGCTATCGTCTCGTAAGTTCGGATTATTATTCCGAGTTGCTCACTCCGTGCCGGCGGATTAAAATTTGCCCTATTTGGTGTTGTACCCCTATTAAATTTCGTATAGTAGACTGTACTGGCCTTATATTAATATGAATTCACTTATTACGTCACATATGGTTATCTTTTAATGTATTATTACAAACAGGAAAAAGCCTACGGCTTTTTCTTCTTTGGAATAGTAAGAGACGAACCTCAAAGAATCAGGCAGCTAACTAAGTCCAATATAAGCAATTATTTGTTCTTCTAATGATCATCTTTCAATTTGGCGTTTCTTACTAGGTTGCTAGCTACCACTTAAACCCGGATTATGTAATAGGTTGCTAGCTACCGCTGCAACCTAGATATTCTTATTTCTGCTACTATGGGCTAAGGTTTGTTCTTTCATGTAAAACTAGCAAAAAATTTTTTAAGCCTGATGAAGATTTAACTAATGTGTCAAAAGTAAGGTTGCAAGTCGACGATTTTGTTATGGCCTTATTATAATTGGTATGGTGAAATAATAATATGCATATGGCTCTTAAATCATACTTCTTTATGGTTCCATATGGTCTAGTGGCTAGGATAGTTAACTTTCACTTAGCAGTCTCGGGTTTGATTCCCGGTGTGGGAAAATTTTTAACTCTTTAATCTTCGAACATTTGAACCTTTTATAATTTATAATGATGTATAATATAAATACTGTAATCTTAACTATAGTGAAGTTGCGTATGAATGTTAGTATAGGGAAGAGTTCGATCTTTATTATATCTCCTTGATCTTTTGTTTGGCTGTCTCAATTTTTGCATGTCTATAATCTTCATCATTGTGATAACACATCTTGCTGTTTTGTTTTGCTCTCTCAATTATTACTTCTCGATACGCCTGGTCGGTTGAATACCTTTGTTTTGCTCTCTCAATTTTTACTTCTTGATACGCCTGGTCGGTTGAATACCTTTGCTTTTCTCTTTTCAAGATACTATCTCTGTTGTTTGTGTAGTACTGTTTTTTCAAATTGCGTATAGCTTGCTTCGATCTAACCATTATTCTAATCAAGAATGAGAGAATTTACATCTTTGTCGTTCTTAAGTAGTAATACTGCTGCAATCCGAATTCACATATATAATTATCAGAGGCAGCGGGGCCGAGTGGTCAAATGCACTGGTGTTATCCACCAGTCTCTTCGGAGGCGTGGGTTCAAATCTTACCACTGGTATACGATTATGATTTGTGTAAAAAAATAAAATATCTTTGAAAAGACTGCAGCATGAAAAGACATAAAAATACAGTTTTTAGTGTTAAAATTTATTCTCTTTTAGAGATAATTTATTTTAGTTACAAAAGATTTGAACCCCATGAATTTTCTTTAAAATGAGCCATTGAAAAACTCTCTACGATGTTCCAGTGCCAAGTTATCTGTGGAAAATAAAAAAAAAAGAAAAAAGAAAGAAAAAAAATATGCCGTTTAGGCAGAATGTTGTAGTAGCTGCCACTTTTTTGATTTTCAAGCCAATATATTTCCCTTGCTGTTCAATACAAGGAACAGAAAGTTTCCTATACAGGGGTTTCGGACAAGGTGGCTCTAATGGTTTACTTTTTGTTTTGCTTTGACTCCTTTTTAAGGAGCTATGGGTTTTTATATTTCTTAACATTGGACGTGATCGTCTCTTACTAGGTTGCTAGCTACTGCTGCAACCCGGATCCTAATGATCGTCTTTTAATATAATAAATCTAGTACATTTATCATCCGGGTTGCAGCGGTAGCTAGCAACCTAGTAAGAGACGATCACCTCCAATGTTAAGAAATATAAAAACCCGTAGCTCCTAAAAGAAGAGTCAGATCAAAACAAAAAGTACACCATTAGAACCGCCTTGTCCAAATCCTCCATAAAGGAAACTTACCGCCCTTTGGCTTGAATAACAAAGAAAATATATTGGCTTGAAAATCAAGAAAATAGACTTTTACCACGTTTTTCTCCCCAAACGGGATATTTTTTTCTTTTTTTTTTCTTTTGTATCTAGAGATAGCTTGGCACTGGAAAATCGTAGAGGGTTGTTCAATAGCTCATTTTAAAGGAAATTAATTGGGTTAAAAATCTATAGTAAGTAAAATAAATTATTTTTAAAAGAGAATAAATTTTTTCAATAAAAACTGTATTTTTGATGCAGTGACGTCATAATTACTATATAAGAAACGTCAAAACTGCAAATGGTCTCATTCATGAATACATAATGGTTAGATCAAAGCAAGCTGCACGCAAGTTAAAAAATCAGTACTAAAAAATCAAGAAAAGTGGCAGCTACTACAACATTCTGCCTAAACGGGATATTTTTTTTCTCTTTTCTTTGTTTCCAGTATAATTATACAAAAGTACATCATTAGAAATACCTTGTCTGAAACCCTACTAGATAAATAATGAACGTCATCATAGTTTTATATTAGAGTTATGACGTGAATAGAGTGACGTCATAATTAGTATATAAGGAAAGTCAAAACTGAAAATTCTCTCATTCTTGATTAGAATAATGGTTAGATCAAAGCAGGCTATACGCAAGTTGAAGAAAGAGTACTACACAAACAACAGAGATAGTAACTTGAAAAGAAAAAAGCAAAGGTATTCAACCGACCAGGCGTATCGAGAAGTAATAATTGAGAGAGCATATAGTAAAGAACGACCTCTTGCCTATACTAAATTTTACACGCCACTTAATTGTAGTATAGGTTAGTAATTCAACAGATAGCATGGTACTGGAGCATCGTAGAGAGTTGTTCAATGGCTCATTTTAAATACAATAAAGAACGACACCTAGCCCATGTTAACTGAAAGCTTTTTCTTTCTCCTTAGCTAGCTGGGCACCGGAAAATCATAGAGAGCTGTATAATAGCTCATTTTAAAGGATATTGCTACATCAAGTGCTTTTTGTAATTAAAAATAAAATAGTTTTTAAAGTAGAATCAATTTTGTCCAAAAACTTCATTTTTGATGTATTTTCATTCTGTATTGTTTCCAAAGATGTTTGAATTTTGAAGTTACATTAAAAGACGATCATTGGGATTAAAAACCATTGTACATTTTGGAATTAGTTAGCCCTTTGATTTTTTGAGGTTCGTCTCTTACTATTTTAAAGAAGAAAAAGCCGTAGGCTTTTTCCTGTTTGTTATTAGGTAGCTAGAAACCTAGTAAGAGACGATCACGCCCCATAGTAAAATCCGGGTTGCAGCGGTAGCTAGCGACCTAGTAAGAGACGATCACGTCCAATATTAAGAGTTGCAGCGGTAGCTAGCAACCTAGTTATAATAAAGAACGAACTCTTGCCTATATTAACATGTATAGGCAACTTAACTATACTTAATAATTAGACTTATTTAGTCCGGGTTGCAGCAGTAGCTAGCAACCTAGTAAGAGACGATCACGTCCAATGTTAAGAAATATAAAAACCCCTAACTCCTAAAAAAAGAGTCATGTCAAAATTATAGTAAAGAACTAACTATAGCCTATAGTAATTGAACTACAATCCGGGTTGCAGCAGTAGCTAGCAACCTAGTACGAGACGATCACGTAAAATGTTAAGGAATATAAAATTACAATAAAGAACGACACCTTGCCCATGTTAACTAAAACATAAATAGGGATTATTTAATTTCCAATAGTTTATAATAAAGATCGAACTCTTCCCTATACTAAATTTTATAGGCCACTTAACTATAGTATAGGCTAGTACAGTTATTATATCCGGGTTGCAGCGGTAGCTAGCAACCTAGTAAGAGACGATCACGTCAAATGTTAATAAATATAAAAACCCCTAGCTCACAAAAAAGGAGTCAGATTAAAACAAAAAGTACACCATTAGAACCGCCTTGTCCGAAACCCCTGTATAGGAAACTTTCTGTCTCTTGGCTTGAACAGCAAGGGACATATATTGGCTTGAAAATCAAGAAAAGTGGCAGCTACTACAACATTCTGCCTAAACGGGATATTTTTTCTTTTTTTTTTCTTTTGTATCCAGAGATAGCTTGGCACTGGAACATCGTAGAAGGTTGTTCAATGGCTCATTTTAAAGAAAATTAATTGGGTTAAAAATCTATAGTAACTAAAATAAATTATTTCTAAAAGAAAATATATTTTTCCACCAAAAACTGCATTTTTGATGTCTTTTCACACTGCAGTCTTTCAAACATAATCGTATACCAGCGGTAAGATTTGAACCCACGCCTCCGAAGAGACTGGTGGCTAACACCAGTTCCTTAGACCACTTGGCCAGGCTGCCTCTCATAATTTGGGTTGCAGCAGTAGCTAGCAACCTAGCAAGAGACGATCAGTCCAATGCTAAGAAATATAAAAACCCAAAACTCCTAAAAATACAGTCAGATCAAAACAAAAGTACATCATTAGAACTACCTTGTCTGAAACCCTACTAGATAAATTAGAGCTATGACTTGAATAGAAATACACGAAAATATATTGTTGTTTCTGAAGACTTCATGAAATAATACCATTGCGCCATGACGTCATGAAATAAAATCATTACTCCGTGACGTCATTGCGTGAATCATTGCGTCTATATAAGAAGCGTCAGAACTGTAAATGTTCTCATTCATAATTAGATAATGGTTAGATCAAAGTAAGCTATACGCAAGTTAAAAAAACAGTACTACACAAACAACAGAGATAGTATCTCGAAAAGAAAAAAAGCAAAGGTATTCAACTAACCAGGTGTATCGAGAAGTAATAATTGAGAGAGTAAAACAAAACAGCAAGATGTGTTATCACAATGATGAAGATTATATACATGCAAAAATTGAGACAGCCAAACAAAAGATCAAGGAACGGTATGGTAATGATGAAGATTACAGAGAAGCAAGAATTGAGCAGGCTAGACAAAAGATCAAGGAGCATTATCACAATGATAAACTTTATAGAGAAGCTGCAATTGCGACAGCCAAACAAAAGAGCAAGGAACGGTATGATAACGATATAGATTACCAAAACAAACATAAGAAAAAAATTGCTACCAGAATAATGGGTAGATACTGGGGTGACAAAAGCTATAATGAAAAAATTAAATTCTCTGTGAGGTTGTACCGAAGAACGCATAGGGACAAAGGTAAAAATTAAATTCAGAAATACAAGAAGATGGCAAAAAAGCAGGCTGTTCTTCGTAAATTGAGAAACATTTTATGCATGTTTTACCAGGATCAAGAAAAGTATTCAAAATTACAGATTAAAATTCTCTTTGAAAGAGCGGATGCTGTTGAAAAGTCGGCTAGAAATGCTTTGGCAAAGCTTCATAGCAATATCCAAAAGAAATGTTGTCAGTTTAATGAACAGCTTCCAAAGTATGGACTGGCAACTGCGGAACAGTTTATAGATGCGATGGAAAATGTTCGACAACACAGTTGAGCAATAGAACAGTAAAGTTACAGAATATATAGCAGCCCAGCTATCCCAATCCTGGGACCACATGTGCATGCGGTCTTCCACCTGATGGGGGGATGTGCCAAGTGGTTAAAAAGTAAAGATAGCCTGTTTCTTCCCTAGGTCTTATATTGAAAGTATTTTTTTCAAGTGATAACGAAGAAAAGTTACTATTTAGCAAAGTTACAATAGAATACATAAATAAATAATGCACACGCGTCAAACAAACATAAATTAAGTAGTTGACTCAGCTTTTAGTAAGGCTGTCAGCAATGAGTTTCTGCAGACGACAGTGGTGTACTCTAAACAAGCTTTCGGGTGGCTGAAGGTAAGTTTAATAAGCTCGCCTTTTTTGCCAGCTTTACCGTTAATATTAAAGTGCATATCTCCGTTTCACTTCCTTGAACTCCCGCGCCCATCATAGGAGACTAAATTTTACAATTGAACTACGCACTATTCCAACAGCTCTGTGCATCGCGTCGTTCAGTTGCGTGTGATTTGAAAATGACGTCTTAACAAATGAATAAGTAAACCCTTTAAATTGCCATTGTTGAAACCTCATAAAAGAAAATTATAGCCCCCTCATTGTACAACTAGAAAAGATTACTTTTTCACATGGGCAACGGTGATATGTCCTCTTTTTTTTGTCACTATTGAGGTACTGGAATATCATAGAGACCTGTATAAGAACCAGTAAAAGCTAATTCTTATGCCTTATCTTTTTTACATATCAAACAGTTCGTGGTAACGAACTGTAAGTAAGGGGCGACCCGGCTCAATGGTAACCGAAACTCTAGAAAACGGTATTTTGATAAAAATAGATACATTAAAAAAATAAGATTTTAATGCTGATTTCAAATATATAGGTTTCACTAAGTTTAGTTCTACCCATCAAAAGTTACGTGCCTGAGAAAATTTTGCTGATTTTCAAAAAAAGGGGGAAAGACCCCCTAGTAAATGTAGAACCTTAATGAAAATCACACCATCATATTCAGCGTATCAGAGAACCCTACTGTAGAGGTTTCAAGCTCCTATCTACAAAAATGTGGAATTTTGCGCATTTTTTGCCAGAAGAAAGATCACGGGTGCGTGTTTATTTTTTTTTTTCCAGGGGTGATTGTATCAACCCAGTGGTCCTAGAATATCGTGGGAGGGCTCACTGAAATGGAAATTAAAAGTTCTACTGCCCTTTTTGAGTGACCAAAAAAATGGAGGGCAACTAAGCCCCCTCCCACGCTAATTTTTTTTCCAAAGTCACCGTATCAAAATTTTGAGATAGCCATTTTGTTTAGCATGTTCGAAAATATTATAAGTATGTCTTTTAGGATGACTTAATACCCCAAAGTTCCCGGGGGAGGGCTGAAAGTTCCATGAAGGAAGTTTTCATGGGAGAAGGGACATTGCTATGAAGGGGACGCCGGACTTCCCAGCATTATTTAAAAAAGATCAGAAATTAAATATAAAAACAAGTTTTTCAGCTGCAACAGCAGCAACATCAAAACTTTAAACGAAAAGAAAATATTACATATATGATTGGGTTCACCTCCTAGTCAATACCTCGCTCTTTAAGCCGAAGATTTTTTAGTACTTTTATAAGAGCTATGTATTCTAACTAACGGCCTTTATGATTAAGCGGTTATTTTTAAAGAATTGGAACAAAATTCAAACTTTAGCTTAAAGAGCAAGGTATTGACTAGGGGGCAGACCCCCTAATATACGTATTAAAAATATATGAATATAGAAGTTCGTTACGTAAGTTAATTCGTAAGTTATGTGCATTTATTACTAATAAAAAAGTCGTAAATAAAATTGAAAAAGTTTTTTATAATAAAGAACGACCTCTTGCCTATACTAAATTTTATGCGCTACTTAATTATAGCATAGGCTAGTAATTCCACAGAGAGCTTGGCATTGGAACATCGTAGAGAGTTGTTTAATGGCTCATTTTAAAGTAAATTAATGGGGTTAAAAACATTTTTATCCGGGTTGCAGCAGTAGCTAGCAACCTAGTAAGAGACGATCACGTCCAATGCTAAGAAATATAAAAACCCATAGTTCCTAAAAAAAAGGAGTCAGATCAAAACAAAAAGTACACCATTAGAACCGCCTTGTCCCAAATCCCTGTATAGTAAAATTTCTGTCCCTTGACTTGAACATCAAGGGAAATATATTGGCTTGAAAATCAAGAAAAGTGGCAGCTACTGCAACATTCTACCTAAACGGGATATTTTTTTTTCTCTGTTTCTTTTTTCTTCTTTTCCAGAGATAGCTTGGCACTGGAACATCGTAGAGAGTTGTTCAATGGCTCATTTTAAAAGAAATTAATTGGGTTAAAAATCTAACGTTCCTAAAATAAATTTTTTCTAAAAGAGAATAAATTTTTCCACCAAAAACTGCATTTTTGATGTCTTTTCACACTGCAGTCTTTCAAACATAAATGATCGTATACCAGCGGTAAGATTTGAACCAACGCCTCCGAAGAGACTGGTGGCTAACACCAGTGCCTTGGACCACTCGGCCTGGCTGCCTGTCATAAATAATATATATGTGAATCTCGGTTGAAGCAGTAGCTAGCAACCTAGCAAGAGACGATCAGTCCAATGCTAAGAAATATAAAAACCCAAAACTCCTAAAAGTATTACATTAAAAGACGATCTTTGGAATAATAATGATAAAGATTACCGAAAAAAACAAAAAAAAACTGCTACCAGAATAATGGGTAGATACTGGGGTGACAAAAGCTATAATGAAATCTGGGTTGCAGCGGTAGCTAGCAATCCGGGTTGCAGCGGTAGCTAGCAACCTAGTAAGAGACGATCACGTCCAATGTTAAGAAATATAAATACCCCTAATTCCTGAGAAAAGAGTCAGATCAAAACAAAAATTACACCATTAGAACCACCTTGTCCAAAACCCCTATTAAGGAAACTTATCACTCTTTGGCTTGAATAAAAAAGAAAATATATTGGCTTGAAAATCAAGAAAATTGACTTTAACCAAGTTATTCTCCACAAACGGGATATTTTTTTCTTTCCACTTGATTTTCCTCCTCAAATAGCTGGGCACTGGAAAATCATAGAGCTGTATAATAGCTCATTTTATGATTTGAAGATATTTGAATTTTATATTTGAATTTTGATATTTGAATTTTGAATTTGAATTTTAGATATTTGAATTTTATAATAAAGATCGAACTCTTCCCTATACTAACTTCCATACACAACTTCACTATAGTTAATATTACTGTATTTATATTTCCGGGTTGCAGTGGTAGCTAGCAACCTAGTAAGAGACGATCACATCCAATGTTAAGAAATATAAAAACCCCTAACTCCTAAGAAAAGAGTCAGATCAAAACAAAAATTACACCATTAGAACCTTGTCTGAAACTTCCCTATAGTTAACTTTCTGTTCCTTTGCTTCAATAACAAAGAAAATAGATTGGCTTGAAAATCAGGAAAAATGGCAGCTACTACAACATTCTGCCTAAACGGGAATTTTTTTTCTTTCCGCTTGATTTTTCTCCTCAACTAGCTGGGCACTGGAAAATCATAGAGAGCTGTATAATAGCTCATTTTAAAGGAAATTGCAACATCTAGTCACTTTTGTAATTAAAAATTAAATACTTTTTAAAGTAGAATCAATTTTGTTAAAAAAATGCATTTTTGATGTATTTTCATGCTGCAGTCTTTTCAAAGATATTTTAATTTTGAAGCAATCAAACAGTTCATGGTAATTACAATAAAAACGATCATTGGAATAACAAAAAATTGCATACCTTTGGAATTAGCTAGCTACTTGATTATTTGAGACTCGTCTTTTAATATTTAAAAGAATTATAATAAAGAACGAACTCTTTCCTATACTAAATAAGCCTATACTAGTTAATGATATTAATGGTATGATTTTGTTGATAGCTGAATTATAAATTAAAGAAAATGATCCTTTCAGTTAAAGGCCGATCATGCTTGCCACTTGGACTAAGACGTCATTAATGAATTACATTAAAAGACGATCATAAGAATAATAAAAAACCCTGGCATACATTAGACTTAGTTAGCTACTTGATCGTTTGAGGTTCGTCTCTTACTACTTCAAAGGAGAAAAAGCCAAAGGCTTTTTCCTGTTTGTAGTCATATAGCATAGAATGAACCCCAGTTGCAACTGACATTATCATCCGACTTGCAGCGGTAGATAGCAACCTAGTAAGAGATAATAAAGTCCAATGTTAAGACATATAATTATAGCAATCCGGGTTGCAGCGGTAGCTAGCAACCTAGTAAGAGACGATCAAGTCCAATGGTAAGAAATATAAAAACCCATAGTTCCTAAAAAAAGGAGTCAGATCAAAAAAAAAAGTACACCATTAGAACCGCCTTGTCCGAAACCCCTGTATAGGAAACTTTCTGTCCCTTGGCTTGAACAGAAAGGGAAATATATTGGCTTGAAAATCAAGAAAAGTGGCAGCTACTACAACATTCTTCCTAAACGGGATATTTTTTTCTTTTTTTTTTTCTTTTTTTCCAGAGATAGCTTGGCACTGGAACAACGTATATGGTTGTTAAATAGCTAATTTTAAAGTAAATTAATTTGGTTAAAAAACTTTTGTAACTAAAATAAATTATTTCTAAAAGAAAATAAATTTTTCCACCAAAAACTGCATTTTCGATGTCTTTTCACACAGCAGTCTTTCAAACATAATCGTATACCAGCGGTAAGATTTGAACCCACGCCTCCGAAGAGACTAGTGGCTAACACCAGTGCCTTGTCCGGGTTGCAGCGGTAGCTAGCAACCTAGTAAGAGACGATCACGTCCAATGTTAAGAAATATAAAGACCCATAGTTCCTAACAGAGGAGTCAGATCAAAACAAAAAGTACACCATTAGAACCGCCTTGTCCGAAACCCCTGTATAGGAAACCTTCTGTCCCTTTCCTTGAACAGCAAGGTAAATATATTGGCAGGAAAATCAAGAAAATTTACTTTAACCACGTTATTCTCCCCAAACGGGATATTTTTTTCTTTTTTATTTTTTTTTCTTTTTATTTTACAAAGATAGCATGACACTGGAACATCGTAGAGAGTTGTTCAATGGCTCATTTTAAAGGAAATTAATTGGGTTAAAAATATAACGTTCCTAAAATAAATTTTTTCTAAAAGAGAATAAATTTTTCCACCAAAAACTGCATTTTTGATGTCTTTTCACACTGCAGTCTTTCAAACATAAATGATCGTATACCAGCGGTAAGATTTGAACCCACGCCTCCGAAGAGACTGGTGGCTAACAGCAGTGCCTTGGACCACTCGGCCAGGCTGCCTGTCATAAATAATATATATGTGAATCTTGGTTGCAACAGTAGCTAGCAACCTAGCAAGAGACGATCAGTCCAATGCTAAGAAATATAAAAACCCCAAACTCCTAAACGTATTACATTAAAAGACGATCTTTGGAATAATAATGATAAAGATTACCGAAAAAAACATAAAAAAACTGCTACCAGAATAATGGGTAGATACTGGGGTGACAAAAGCTATAATGAAATCTGGGTTGCAGCGGTAGCTAGCAATCCGGGTTGCAGCGGTAGCTAGCAACCTAGTAAGAGACGATCACGCCCAATGTTAAGAAATATAAAAACCCCTAACTCCTGAGAAAAGAGTCAGATCTAAACAAAAATTACACCATTAGAACCACTTTGTTCAAAACCCCTATTAAGGAAACTTATCACTCTTTGGCTTGAATAAAAAAGAAAATATATTGGCTTGAAAATCAAAAAAATTGACTTTAACCAAGTTATTCTCCACAAACGGGATATTTTTTTCTTTCCACTTGATTTTCCTCCTCAAATAGCTGGGCACTGGAAAATCATAGAGCTGTATAATAGCTCATTTTTATGATTTGAAGATATTTGAATTTTATATTTGAATTTTGATATTTGAATTTTGAATTTGAATTTTAGATATTTGAATTTTATAATAAAGATCGAACTCTTCCCTATACTAACTTCCATACACAACTTCACTATAGTTAATATTACTGTATTTATATTTCCGGGTTGCAGTGGTAGCTAGCAACCTAGTAAGAGACGATCACATCCAATGTTAAGAAATATAAAAACCCTTAACTCCTAAGAAAAGAGTCAGAAAAAAACAAAAATTACACCATTAGAACCTTGTCTGAAACCTCCCTATAGTTAACTTTCTGTTCCTTTGCTTCAATAACAAAGAAAATAGATTGGCTTGAAAATCAGGAAAAATGGCAGCTACTACAACATTCTGCCTAAACGGGAATTTTTTTTCTTTCCGCTTGATTTTTCTCCTCAACTAGCTGGGCACTGGAAAATCATAGAGAGCTGTATAATAGCTCATTTTAAAGGAAATTGCAACATCTAGTCACTTTTGTAATTAAAAATTAAACACTTTTTAAAGTAGAATCAATTTGGTCAAAAAAATGCATTTTTGATGTATTTTCATACTGCAGTCTTTTCAAAGATATTTGAATTTTGAAGCAATAAAACAGTTCATGGTATTTACAATAAAAAACGATCATTGGAATAAAAAAAATTGCATACCTTTGGAATTAGCTAGCTACTTGATTATTTGAGACTCGTCTTTTAATATTTAAAAGAATTATAATAAAGAACGAACTCTTTCCTATACTAAATAAGCCTATACTAGTTAATGATATTAATGGTATGATTTTGTTGATAGCTGAATTATAAATTAAAGAAAATGATCCTTTCAGTTAAAGGCCGATCGTGCTTGCCACTTGGACTAAGACGTCATTAATGAATTACATTAAAAGACGATCATAAGAATAATAAAAAACCCTGGCATACATTAGACTTACTTAGCTACTTGATCGTTTGAGGTTCGTCTCTTACTACTTCAAAGGAGAAAAAGCCATAGGCTTTTTCCTGTTTGTAATCATATAGCATAGAATGAACCCCAGTTGCAACTGACATTATCATCCGACTTGCAGTGGTAGATAGCAACCTAGTAAGAGATAATAAAGTCCAATGTTAAGACATATAATTATAGCAATCCGGGTTGCAGCGGTAGCTAGCAACCTAGTAAGAGACGATCACGTCCAATGTTAAGAAATATAAAAACCCTTAGGTCCAAAAAAAGGAGTCAGATAAAAAAAAAAAGTACACCATTAGAACTGCCTTGCCCGAAATCCCTATATAGGAAACTTTCTGTCCCTTGGCTTGAACAGCAAGAGAAATATATTGGCTTGAAAATCAAGAAAAGTGGCAGCTACTACAACATTCTTCCTAAACGGGATATTTTTTTCTTTTTTTTTCTTTGTTTCCAGAGATAGCTTGGCACTGGAACATCGTAGACGGTTGTTCAATAGCTCATTTTAAAGGAAATTAATTGGGTTAAAAACCTTTTGTAACTAAAATAAATTATTTCTAAAAGAAAATAAATTTTTCCACCAAAAACTGCATTTTCGATGTCTTTTCACACAGCAGTCTTTCAAACATAATCGTATACCAGCGGTAAGATTTGAACCCACGCCTCCGAAGAGACTAGTGGCTAACACCAGTGCCTTGTCCGGGTTGCAGCGGTAGCTAGCAACCTAGTAAGAGACGATCACGTCCAATGTTAAGAAATATAAAGACCCATAGTTCCTAACAGAGGAGTCAGATCAAAACAAAAAGTACACCATTAGAACCGCCTTGTCCAAAACCCCTGTATAAGAAACTTTCTGTCCCTTGGCTTGAACAGCAAGGGAAATATATTTGCATGAAAATCAAGAAAATTGACTTTAACCACGTTATTCTCCCCAAACGGGATATTTTTTTCTTTTTTCTATTTTTCTTTTTCTTTTCCACAGATAGCTTGGCACTGGAACATCGTAGAGGGTTGTTCAATAGCTCATTTTAAAGGAAATTAATTGGGTTAAAAATCTATAGTAACTAAAATAAATTATTTGTAAAAGAGAATAAATTTTTTCACCAAAAACTGCATTTTTGATGTCTTTTCACACTGCATAGTACATAAAGGCTCGATCATCGAATTTAAGCTGAAACTAAGTAAAGGACAATTATGCCTCCATATATTCACAGTGATGTATAAGATTTTCCATTACATCTTTAAACTGTTCCACAGTTGCCGGTCCATACCTTGGAAGCTTTTCACTAAACATGCAACATTTCTTTTGAATATTACTATGAAGTTTGGCGAAAGCATCTCTAGCTGACTTTTCAACACAATCTATTCTTTCAGAGCTAATTTTAATCTTTAATTTTGAATATTTTTCATAATTTCAGTAAAACATTCATAAAATTTTTCTCAGTTTACAAAGATCAGCCTGTGCGTTCTTTGCAGCTTGTGTAAACTACAAAAATATCCATGAAATCCGAGCAATAGTTTGAATATTTCAATACAAGTTACAATAAAGAACGAACTCTTGCCTATACTAACTTGCATAGGCGACCTGGTTGCAGCGATATGAGGGGATATAGTTCATCAGATAGTTCATACAGTTAATATAATAATTATGTTAGTCAATAAATGGTGTTAGTCAAGAGAATCTTATATATCCGGGTTGCAGCGGTAGCTAGCAACCTAGTAAGAGACAATCACGCCCCATATTAAAAACTACAATAGCCTGTAACTCCTTAAAATAGACTCAGATAAAAAAGAAGTACACTATTAGAACTGCCTTGTCCGAAATAGTTTGGCTTGAAAAAAACAAAAGTGGCTTGAAGTGTAATATTCGGCGTCGACGGCATCTTTTTTTCTGTTTTTTTCTTTTCTTATCATCTAGCTCGGTACTGGAAAATCACAGAGATCTGTTTAATGGCTCATTTGAAAGAAAATTGACATACTTAAAAACCTTTCATAATTAGAAAAAAAATCAGGAACAAAGCCAATTTTTTGCGAAAAACTGTATTTTCATGTATGAGATAACTTTATCTGTGGCTTTTATTGTTAAAAAAGGTGTATCTAGTCCATTTAGAACCTTCAGAGGAGTGCGCCAAGGATGCACGTTGTCACCGAAGCTTTTTACTCTGTATATCAATGATTTTGCAGAGTTCCTTGAAATGAGATGGGCCCCAGTTGTATCACTAGCGAATAACCAATTTTATGTTTTGCTGTTCACTGACGACACAGCTTTAGTTGCCAAATTAGCCGAGGAACTCCAAACTCTTCTGAATTTAACTGAATCTTACCTAGAATCGAAGAAGTTGAAGCTGAACGCATCTAAGGCAGAGATTTTTATCTTCCAAAGTAGTTTGACAAATTTTAGGGATAAATTTTTTCATGGGGATGTACCGCTTTTCCCGGGTGCTTTGGGGACTACTTCGAGGGACCTAATTATTCCGTTAGGTCATTTTATAGAGAATAGTCTGATGGCGCGGAAAGAAGCTGTAGTTTAAATTTGTTGAGTGCTATTGTTCTTTCCTTATTGTTTTTTATTTATTGGTTTTCGTGTATATGGCCACTGATTTTTAAATACACGCATGTATGTATGTATGTACAGGATTGATGAATGACATCACAATCTTAGGTTGTAACCGTATATTAAGCGTAAACATAAATGCAATATTATAATGCTAGCTATAATTACATCAGTACAGAATCACTAATGTTATAATGCACACTGCAAAAATATTTAAGGGGTAATAATATTAATTTTTAATTCATTTTTAATATTAAGAATAAATAGTTAATAGATACTTTAACTATTATTCAAGGATTCAGAAACGCCAGAGCCATTTCGTTTCCACAGATATCTACTTCTCTTAATGAGTAACGAAGAAAACCAGCGTTTAGCCAGCGACTTGTGAAGTTTTTAACTCATGAATAGGCCAGAATCTCTTGTAAATTCAAGTTGGGATTTGAGAAAAACTGATGAAAAAATTAATGTTTGCGGTCAACATTGATCGCTCTGGCGGCACGCCACCGACATTCCACCGGCGGCAGTGCCGAGAAATCATTGTCAGCACGCCACCGCTGCTATTTTTAGTCCCACCGACCTTCCCTTATTGGTGTGGTGCCGGGGTCTATTCGAGAAATGCCTTCGCGCCGA
Organism: Artemia sp. Qi Xiang Cuo; assembly: GCF_049724085.1. Taxonomy (NCBI): domain Eukaryota; kingdom Metazoa; phylum Arthropoda; class Branchiopoda; order Anostraca; family Artemiidae; genus Artemia; species Artemia sp. Qi Xiang Cuo. The sequence continues at coordinate 134,664 of NW_028300809.1, forward strand.
TGGGCCCAGCAAGATCACTATCAGATGGGATTGCCGCCTCCTCTGTCTGTATTTATTCCTCAGAGTCGTTTATACCAACTATTCACGACCCATAGAAACTGGATCCCCTGGTCCCCGCTCTTTTATTTGATATTCAGGGGTATCCTGTATATCTGAAGGATGTTCCCCGATCGACCACCTTGGGACGTGCCTGGGTTGCCAGGGGCAGCACCTGAGAAATTAATCAGGGCTCAGGTATCTTAAAACAACTTAAGTATAGTAAATTTTGACACCATAGAAAACATAATTAAGCTATTTCCCAGCTTGTCTACTTTCAGGTATCTAACCATAGTTTATTTTTGTCAGAGGCAGCGCTGTAGCGCTGTTTAAGTAAAGAGCCATATAACTCCAATATATGGGCTTTTTGCTGGCAACTTTGCATAGAAAGGATGGCTGTTCAAACGTGGGAGGGGATTTGTTCAACTACAAATTGAAAGCTCTAATGCCCTTTTAAGCGTCAAAATTGACCAGCCTCCCTCTGCCTTCCTATGTAACCCGTTCCCCCGCAACTCCTTAAGACATGTGACCGAAATTTTCAGGTTTTTATTTCTATTAGAATAGGCAAATGTCCATTAAATATAAATTTAGGTATGACAAGGCCTCCTGGACCCGCTGGGAAAAGGGCTATAAAGTCTAGAAATTTACAGCCCTTTGTCGAAACGGTATGCTATAAAACCATTTTAACCATTGATTTTTTATCGTTGATTTCTACAAAAAGTGTAATTACAAAAAGTGCCACGTTATTTTGGGTCATCAGACAAAGTAAAGTTTTTTTCCTGTTTTTTTTCGAATCTCCATAAAAATCTGAACAGTTTTAGCCCATGAGGAACTAGAATCTATTCATGGTTAGGTAGCAATGTAAATTCGTTCTTTTGTTTCATCAAACGGGTCATCTTAAGTGTTGGCCGAAGGCAACATACTAGTCTTCAGCATTCTATCAAGTGGTTGACGAAGTCGTCAAAAAAACGAAATGCAAGCCTGGTGTCTGTCACATCGTTTGGTATCCGTCGCATTTTATTCTTCAGATATTTATGCACTTTTACTCATTTTCATTCGTTGAAAAACTAATGGTGTATTCCTAAAAAGAAATTTGCATTTCATAATTTTGTTAGTCTTAAGACCAAACTGGCTAAACATATTGCATAAAATGAAATATAAAACAGACATATTGTAATAACGAGTATCTTCTTTTTTAGTTTCAACGAGTGTGATGCTTCAAATATAAACTAATGTAAAAAAGGAAACCAAATATAACAGGGATTTCTTTTAGATCAGAGAGATGTTGAACGAAAAATTTGATAATACTAGCAAAGTTGAGCCAAGAATGAGCGGAACGAGAAGGTGGACAATATCTTACAAGCCTCCAACATACTCTGACTTAATATTTCTAAGTCAGATAAACATATTAAGTTTTCTTAATATGACTTAATAAGTTTATATTGATACTCTGACTCAATGGCCTGCGCAATAGACTACTGCACAGTGATAGGAAGACCTTTGTCGACAAGAAAGCCAGCGATCTTGAAGATGCCTCGAGAAAAGGAGACACCTGCTCCCTCTACAAACACCTCCTTGAGCTGACGGAAGGGAAGACTTCCACCGTGAGTCGTGTTTTTTTCTGCTGACGGAAGCATGCCGGATGACAATGCTGGCCAACTCTCTGCCTGGAGCAGTCACTTCTCAACGCTTCTGAATGCCGAGGCAGTTGCTCATCCCGACCCTGATCTGATTGAAGCAGCAATGACCACACCCGAGGCTTGTATCGCAACCGTTTACCACCTTTGAGATCCAAAATGCTGTAAAACGGTTAAATAATAATCGAGCCCCCGGCGTCTGTGGTATTTCTGCAGAACTCCTCAAGTACGGGGGTGCAGCGATGATTCTGTGGCTCCAGATAATCTTCTCAGCTGTATGGACGACAGAAAGCATACCGAATGACTGGCGTGCTGGCATCATATTGCCGCTCTGGAAAAGTAAGGGCAGCCGTCAAATCTGCTCCCACTATCGTGGGATCATGCTTCTCTCCATTCCTGGTAAAATCTTTGCCATGTCACTCCTGGACAGGTGTTCCACCTTTTTGCGGAGAAAGAGAAAAGTCCAGCAAGCTGGATTCATGCCCGGCAGGTTGACGACGGAGCAAATATTTACTATGCGCCAGTTGATCGAGAAGACTCAGGAGTTCCACCAAAAAGCGTACATCGCATTCGTGGGCTTTAAGGCTGCCTTCGATTCGGTTGATCGCCGTTCACTTTGGCTGATACTAAGAACTACGGCCCAAGAAATATTGCTCACTCTTTGAAAAGCTGTATGAGGATACGGAAAGCTGCGTGCAAGTCAATGGAAGACGCAGTCCCACATTCCCGGTAAAGACTGGCGTCCGCCAAGGTTGTGCCTCCGCTCCCGAGCTTTTCAACTGCGTCATAGACCATGTTATGGCCAGCACGGTGAATTGCCTTCAATTCGGTGTTCAGTTCGGAGACCGGGTACTCTCTGATGCTGACTTTGCCGACGACAAAGCGCTAGTTGCGAGCACCGTCGATAAGATGACCAAAGCTCTCCAGGTGCTCTCAGAAGAAGCCTCGAAAGTAGGACTGAAGATCAACTGGCAGAAAACCAAATTTATGCTCCTTGAGCCCCCACGTCCCGTTCTACTGTAAAGGAAGTCCACATCAGAAACAACCGAGTAGATGTGGTTGAAGACTTCACTTACCTGGGATCTATTTTGTCGAATGATGGTTTGATCACAAAAGAGCTTACATCTCGAATTGCCAAGGTTTCAGCACTTGTTGGGAGGCGTAGCAGCATCTGGCGAAAGCCAAACATAAGCCGATTTACCAAAATGCGCATCTACAATGCGTCAGTCAGCACCGTCCTGCTGTATGGAGCGGAGACATGACCAGCTGCCAAATCTATCCTCAGCGCCGTCGATGTCGCTCAGACGAAACATCTCCGAAGAATCAAAAGACTTCACTGGACTGACTTCGTTAGCAACCAGACTCTCCTATCACGTGCGGCTCAAACTCCTTTCTCAACGCAGCTTGCCCAGCGTACTGTTCGGTGGTACGGCCACCTCCTTCGCATGCCACGCGACGCCCCAACACGGGTCACATTTGACTTCGACCCCACCCTACACGGATGGTAACGACCCAGAGGACGCCCACACACTAGATGGAAAGACAAAGACGATGAATTCCTCACCCAAGCCCACATACCGGTGGAAGAGGCTGCAATCCTGGCAAGCGATAAGTCAACTTGGAGGCGCCTAGTCTCATCGTTCTCTACGCTGAACCCTCGGGAGGAGCCTTAAGTCAAGTAAGTCAAGTCAAGAAGGATCTCAGGATTATTGAGAGTATCACATTCGAATAGGGTCCCTTGGTACTCATGGAAGACTCCGCATTAAGGTATTGTTCTTACTGTTCAAAATGTTTTCACTCGAAAAGTTCAGAGGCAAAAATTGACCAAGTTAGTGTGTGCTTGCATGCTGAAAAATGAAAAGTTTTAGAATTTAAAACAGGCTTTTGAAAGGCTGTTAAAAAAAATCCCCGTAAAAACGAGTATTCATAACTCGTTTTAAAACGCGGAAATTAAAACAGACTTAGTAAAATGGCACTTTAAATTGTCCCTGCTGGGTTGGCTTCCTACAAATTAATTGTTATTGGATGGAAAATTGGTTTCCTCAATTTTCAATATAAATATTTACTTATTAGGACGAAATATGAAAGAAATGCGTTTTTATGATTCAAATATGCGCCTTTCAATCAGGAAAGCTTAGTCTTGGTTCAAAGAAATGGGCTGCATCCTTTAGAAGCTGTTAAAACATCAAAGATGATTTACCAAAGTTTTACAGTTTTCATAAACAAAAAAAAAAAATTTACTGCCGTATATTTTTCTAGTTATTTCTTACATTGATCTTTCCCAAGAAAAAACACTCAAATTTTTCAAAACAATAGTTTTATCGGACTAAAGCTAGAGCGGTCTTAAGAAATAACTTTCATACAATAATGTAACTTCAAATTCAGACAATAAAATGCCTTATAAAGTGAATAATAATAATAGCAATAGTTACGATTATTCAAACACACATCAACAACCGAGGAACGAAGAACAGATTGATAAGATCCATCAAGTAGGTAGTGAATATGATTCTGCATCAGGGTTAACGTTAGATCTTTCAGGACAATATCAGCTACCGAGCCATATAGAGCTGATGGCCAAGACTCATCAAGTAGCCAGTGGATATGGTTCTTCGCATGACTATGGTCTATCATACCTGACTGGTCTCACATCAGGTTTCAGACCGTCTTACTTGTCAGATAGATATCAACTACCGATTGGTATAGAACAAATTGGTAATCATTATCAAGTAGGTTGCAGATATAAGTCTTCATCAGACTATCATTTGCCATCCCAACTTAATCCCCGATTGAAACCAGCGGATTTTTCAGATGAATATCAAACGAGATCTACAAAACAAATCAACAGGAATAATCAAATAGGTAATGGATACAATATCTCATTGGACTATCAGCCATCACCTCATCCCGGTGTCCGATCGAATTTCAAACCAGTCAAAGGAGACCCCACAACAGCCCCATCTAGTTTAGCTTGCGTAACAATCCATGGTATGCAGTTGAAGTACAAATATACCAATATGGCTTGCAAATTTACCGTCGACTGCCCCTTAGACTTGAAAAAAATAGCCGAAAGGCAGAATAATCTTTGGCTTTTTCGGGACAGGTTACACTTCTTGCAAAGAAAACCTCACGCAAATGCTATTTTTTGACAAAACGGAGGGGCTTCCGTATATGGCATATTTCCACAAGATGAGGCAGAAAAAATATGCCGGAGGTTTGCGAGAATAGTTCAAAGGACTGGTTTCAATTGCCACTTTCGAATATTTGCAATCAGAAACATGGCAATTTCCACTAAAGTACCGTTTAAATTAACAGAGAGTCTTTATTCCGATCTTATGGGTCTTAACGTCTCAAATGGCATCATAGTTAGAAAATGTGAGAGCAAACCTGGGATTTTCATTGAAATTAACCAAACAGTAAAATTAACCGTTCATACAAATGGCGCTATTTTATTTAAAGGAAAAAGTCTTGCCAGCTTTGAGTCTGACTTGAACAAGATTTATCCGTACCTGTGGAATGCACGCGAAACCAACTGAGAGAACCAAACGTGAAAAAATATATGTGTTATCCTCTTGCCAGCTAAAGATGAATTTCAAGAACTAATATAAGTGAGAAAATTTTATATTTTGTTCTTTTGCACTGCGCACAACTTCGTAAAATTCCCAACTAACATTTATTTATATTCTAGTTTTTAGGATTTCTTCTCTAATCCTAATTTATTTACTGATACTTTCAGCATTAAGCAAACTGCCTGAAACAACGAAATTTGTAACAAATATAAGGCTAAAAAAGGAAACAAGCAAAAGAATCAAATGTAAAAGGGAAAGAATAACAAACGACAAGAATTGTGATAATAATAATAGAAAGTAATTTAAGGCATGGCTGAGCTAACAAAATACTATCAAAAATACAATAGATCTGATTAATTATGAGCGTCCACCAGGCAATTGAATCAACACGCCAAATAGCAGAGGTTGTTCCACGATTTAATTACCCTGTAAGTAAACTAATGTTTCCCATATTTTTACTATAGGCAACAATTCGTTCTTCAATATAACTATTATTACGACAGAGTCTACTTGACACTTCTTCTATGCAATGACTTAGTTCCTTGTACGAGCCCTCGACTTTTAGTAGATTAATATGTTGTATAATCTTACATTTTGATACTGCCTTATATACGCTATTAATGAAACAGTTCAAGACAGGAAAATGTGGAGCTAGTGCCCTTAGAGAACGCAAATAGCTCTGACATCCCTCATTTGGGCTACAGTATAACGAATGCCCATGCTTTCTTGTGTCCCTGTAATTGATTTCACAATAATTCAAGCCGCCAAGGTAGAAATTAACAACTTTGTCAGTTGAAAATTTTAATGCTATATTATTTTCAAGGATATCAAAAAGAATTTGACATAATTCAATATCCGTCGGATAGAGCTTGCAGATATCTGGGTGATATTGCCAAGTAACCTGCTGCCCAATTTTTGGTTTTGAATGTTTACTCAGATAGTTATAGGTGACTTCAGCCATCATAATTTCCTTGTCAGATCTAGATTCAGAGCATTCTTCAATAGTTGTCTCGTACTTTTCGGGACAGTTTGTTCTACTACACAGAGAATTTTTTGCCATATATTCAGTAGAACTAAAAGAACTGTTTAAAACACAGTTAGAAATGATTTTTTCTTGAGTCGGTGCTCCAGGAATTTGTTCTAAATCATTAGTCTTACAAACACAGTTACTAATAACCCTAACAGGCTCGTTTTCGCCATAATTGAAAAACATTGCTTTTCCTTCGCTGTTGATAGGTATGCTTGTATATATGTTTTTATTGCTGCTACATAAACTGCAATTGCTCCTTCCAAAATTAATATACGAATTTTCAAAGAAGTACGCCTCCGTATATTCACTGTGTTGTCGAACATTTTCCATTGCATCTGTAAACTGTTCCGCAGTTGCCAATCCATACCTTGGAAGCTTTTCATTAAAATGACAACATTTCTTTTGGATATTACTATGAAGCTTTGCCAAGGAATTTCTAGCCGACTTTTCAACAGCATCCGCTCTTTCAAAGAGAATTTTAATCTGTAATTTTGAATACTTTTCGTGATCCTGGTAAAACATGCGTAAAATGTTTCTCAATTTACGAAGACCAGCCTGCATTTTTGCCATCTTCTTGTATTTCTGAATGTAATTTTTCCGTTTGTCCTTATGCGTTCTTCGGTACAACCTCGCAGACAATTTAATTTTTTCATTATAGCTTTTTTCACCCCAGTATCTACCCATTATTCTGGTAGCAACTTTTTTCTTATGTTTGTTTCGGTAATCGTCATCATTATCATACCGTTCCCTGCTCTTTTGTCTAGCCTGCTCAATTGTTCCTTCTCTATAAAGTTTATCATTGTGATAACGCTCCTTGATCTTTTGTCTAGCCTGCTCAATTCTTGCTTCTCTGTAATGTTCATCATTACCATACCGTTCCTTGATCTTTTGTTTGGCTGTCTCAATTTTCGCTTGTCTATAATCTTCATCATTGTGATAACACATCTTGCTGTTTTCTTTTGCTCTCTCAATTATTAGTTCTCGATACGCCTGGTCGGTTGAATACCTTTGTTTTGCTCTCTCAATTATTACTTCTCGATACACCTGGTCGGTTGAATACCTTTGCTTTTTTCTTTTCAAGTTACTATCTCTGTTGTTTGTATGGTACTCTTTCTTCAACTTGCGTATAGCCTGCTTTGATCTAACCATTATTCTAATCAAGAATGAAAGAATTTTCAGTTTTGACTTTCCTTATATACTAATTATTACGTCACTCTATTCACGTCATAGCTGAAATATAAAACTATGATGACGTTCATTATTTATCTAGTAGGGTTTCAGACAAGGTAGTTCTAATGATGTACTTTTGTTTTGATCTGACTCTATTTTTAGGAGTTTTTGTTTTTTATATTTCTTAGCATTGGACTGATCGTCTCTTACTAGGTTGCTAGCTACTGCTGCAACCCAAATTCACATATATATATTTATTTATGAGAGTCAGCCTGGCCAAGTGGTCCAAGGCACTGGTGTTAGCCACCAGTCTCTTCAGAGGCGTGGGTTCAATTCTTACCACTGGTATACGATTATATTTGAGAGACTGCAGTGTGAAAAGACATCAAAATGCAGTTTTTGGTGGAAAAATTTATTCTCTTTTAGAAGTAATTTATTATAGTTACTATAGATTTTTAACCCAATTAATTTCCTTTAAAATGAGCTATTGAACAACCCTCTACGATGTTCCAGTGCCAAGCTATCTCTGGATACAAAAAAAGAAAAAAAGAAAAAAAAAGAAAAAAATATCCCGTTTAGGCAGAATGTTGTAGTAGCTGCCACTTTTCTTGATTTTCAAGCCAATATATTTCCCTTGCTGTTCAAGCCAAGGGACAGAAATTTTACTATGCAGGGGTTTCGGACAAGGCGGTTCTAATGGTGTACTTTTTGTTTTGATCTGACTCTTTTTTAAGAACTATGGGTTTTTATATTTCTTAACATTGGACGTGATCGTCTCTTACTAGGTTGCTAGCTACCGCTGCAACCCGGATAAATATAAAACCGATTGTGCACTAATAAGCATATATGACGTAATGAGTGACGTGACGTAAAACTTGAGAAAATCAAGTTTTATTTTATTTTTGTTTTCAGTTCAGAATCGCTAAAGTTATAAACTGCAAAAATATTTATGGTATCTTAGAAATAATTTTTGATATTTTAATTTATGCTAGAAAAATGCTTGAAAATTTTTAAATTAGTTTTATTTTTTGTTAGGTTATTGATGCCCAATACGTGACTTAAACAAAAACTGTTTGATAATATTTATTTCTATAAGAAAATAATTTATTTTAACGGTTTCACAAGTAAGAAAGAAGAAAATGAAGGAGAAGGAAAGATTTGAAAGTCGAGCTAAGCCTGTTGCTGGCAGAAGATCAATATTGTATATAAGAAATTAAGTTTTTCGTAAGAAATAATTAATAAAAAAAATTAAGTATAAATAGCGCTAGATCTAGAGATTTACTTTAAAATGAGCCATTGAACAACTCTCTACGATGTTCCAGTGCCAAGCTTATCTGTGGAAAAGAAAGAATGAAAAAAAATATCCCGTTTGTGGAGAATAACGTGGTTAAAGTCAATTTTTCTTGATTTTCAAGCCAATATATTTTCTTTTTTATTCAAGCCAAAGGGCGGTAAGTTTCCTTCATAGGGGTTTCGAAAAAGGTGGTTCTAATAGTGTACTTTTTGTTTTGATCTGACTCTTTTTGAAGGAGTTAGGGGTTTTTATATTTCTTAACAAAGGCGTGATCGTCTCTTAATAGGTTGCTAGCTACCGCTGCAACCCGGATTATGATTAACTATATCGGTCCTTTATGTAATATGTAATGCTAGCTACCACTGCAAACCAGATTCTATGCTATATGATTACAAACAGGAAAAAGCCTACGCCTTTTTCTTCTTTGAAATAGTAAGTCACGAACCTCAAAAAATCAAGTAGCTAACTAAGTCTAAAGTCTGCAATGGTTTGTTATTGCAACTAGGTTGCTAGCTACCGCTGCAACCCGGATGTTTTTCTCTTTTCAAGATGCTATCTCTGGTTTTTTGGTAGTACTCTTTTTAACTTGCGTGTAGCTTGCTTGATTGAAACCATTATGTAACCATTAGTTGAATTTTTATGTCCCGTATCAAGTATCAAGAACCTAACAAAAAATTAAACTAATTTTTAAATTTTAAAACTATTGTCCAGACACCATAAATATTTTTGCAGTTTATAACCTAAGCGATTCTGAACTAAAAACGAAAATAAAATAAAAATTAATTTTTTTAATTTTTTCGTCACGTCGCTCATTAAGTCATATATGGTTATTAGTACACAATAGGTTTTAGATATTACGTCATGTCACTTATTAGGTCATATATGGTTATTAGTAGATAATCGGTAAAATATTCGTTCTTTATTATAATGATTTTCAAGCCCGTATATTTTCTTTGTTATTAAAGCAAAAGGGTGGTAAGTTTCCTTTGTAGGGGTTTCGGACAATGCAATTCTAATGGTGTACATTTGTTTTGATCTGACTCCTTTTTTAGGACTTATGGGTTTTTATATTTCTTAACATTGGACGTGATCGTCTCTTACTAGGTTGCTAGCTACCGCTGCAACCCCGATTGCTCGCTACCGCTGCAACCCGGATCAAACCTTTATGTAATACTATGAAGCTTTGCCAAAGCATTTCTAGCCGACTTTTCAACAGCATCCGCTCTTTCAAAGAGAATTTTAATCTGTAATTTTGAATACTTTTCGTGATCCTGGTAAAACATGCGTAAAATTTTTCTCAATTTACAAAGATCATTCTGCATTTTTGCCATCTTCTTGTATTTCTGAATGTAATTTTTCCCTTTGTCTTTGTCTATAATCTTTATCATTATGATAACGCTCCTTGAACTTTTGTTTGGCTGTCTCAATTTTCGTATGTCTATAATCTTCATCACTGTGATAACATATCTTGCTGTTTTGTTTTGCTCTCTCAATTTTTACTTCTCGATATGCCTGGTCGGTTGAATACCTTTGCTTTTCTATTTTCAAGATACTATCTCTGTTGTCTGTGTAGTACTGTTTTTTTTAACTTGCGTGTAGCTTGCTTTGATCTAACCATTATATAATTCACGAATGAGACCATTTAAATCTTTGTCGTTCTTAAGTAGTAATTTTATTATGAGACGTTATCGTCTCTTACTAGGTTGCTAGCTACCGCTGAAACCCGGATTGAATTATTTAAAAATAAATATGTTTTGCATCATCATACATATAATGATTCCTTATAACACTTTGGTTACTATGGACTACAGATGGTTCTTTAATGTAACTACCGCTGCAACCCGGATTGCTACCTACCGCTGCAACCCGGATTTGTTCTTTAGTAATTTTCAGATCGATCCTTTATGTACTAAATTTCGTTTAAAATGAGCCATTAGACAGCTTTTTATTATGAACACCAACTGCTCGATTTAATACTTCAGTTACTATGGGTTAAAGTTCATTCCTTATTATAAACAACCCGTATTATGTAATTAATAGGTTGCTAGCTACCGCTGCAACCTAGATATTCGTATTTCTGTTACTATGAGCTAAGGTTCATTCTTCACTGTAAAATCACTGCAAACCGGATACGACGACTCCTTCGATACGAAGTGCCTGACTGAACCCGGACTAGGTTCCAGCCATCTCTACAGCCATGATACTGATGGAAATTACATAATCCCTATTTATGTTTTAGTTAACATGGGCAAGGTGTCGGTCTTTATTGTAACTCTTACTAGGTTGCTAGCTACCGCTGCAACCCGGACTTGTCGATACACCTGGACGGTTGAATACCTTTGCTTTTGGTTTTTCTTATATTTGATGCGGTAATCTTCATCATTGTAATAACTCTCCTTGATCTTTTGTTTGGCTGTCTCAATTTTCGCATGTCTATAAACTACATATTTTGATAACACGTCTTGCTGTTTTGTTTTGCTCTCTCAATTTTTACTTCTCGATACGCCTGGTTGGTTGAATACCTTTGTTTTGCTCTCTCAATTTTTACTTCTCGATACGCCTGATTGGTTGAATACCTTTGCTTTTCTCTTTTCAAGATACTATCTCTGTTGTTTGTGTAGTACTGTTTTTTTAACTTACGTGCAGCTTGCTTTGATCTAACCATTATCTAATTATCAATTAGAACATTTACAGTTCTGACACATCTTTAATAGTAATTTTGACGTCACGACGTAATGATTTTATTTCATGATGACGTCATGGCGCAATGATATTATTTCATGACGTCTTCAGAAACCACAACATTATTTCGTGTTTTTCTATTCAAGTCATAGCTCTAACATAAAGCTATGACGACATTCATTATTTATCTAGTAGAGTTTCAGACAAGGTAATTCTAATGATGTACTTTTGTTTTGATCTGACTCTATTTTTAGGAGTTTTGGGTTTTTATATTTCTTAGCATGGGACTGATCGTCTCTTACTAGTTTGCTAGCTACTGCTGCAACCCAAATTATAAGAGGCAGCCTGGCCGAGTGGTCCATGACACTGGTGTTAGCCACCAGTCTCTTCGGAGGCATGGGTTCAAATCTTACCGCTGGTATACGATTATGTTTGAAATACTGCAGTGTGAAAAGACAGCAAAAATGCAGTTTTCGGTGGAAAAATTTATTCTCTTTTAAAAATAATTTATTTTAGTTACTATAGATTTTTAACCCAATTAATTTCCTTTAAAATGAGCTATTGAACCACTCTCTACGATGTTCCAGTGCCAAGCTATCTGTGGATAAGAAAGAAAAAAGAAAAAAAAAGAAAAAAATATCCCGTTTAGGCAGAATGTTGTAGTAGCTGCCACTTTTCTTGTTTTTCAAGCCAATATATTTCCCTTGATGTTCAAGCCAAGGGACAGAAAGTTTCCTATACAGGGGTTTTGGACAAGGCGGTTCTAATGGTGTACTTTTTGTTTTGATCTGACTCCTCTGTTAGGAACTATGGGTTTTTATATTTCTTAACATTGGACGTGATCGTCTTTTACTAGGTTGCTAGCTACCGCTGCAACCCGGATAACTAATTGATTACAAACATGAAAAAGCCTATGGCTTTTTCTTATTTGAAATAGTAAGAGACTAGCCTCAAACAATCAAGTAACTAACTAAATCAAATGTATGTAATGGGTTTTTATTCCAATGATCGTCTTTTAATGGAAAATTTTAATATATTGACCTTTAATATAACTGTACTAGCCTATATTATAGTTAAGTGGCCTATAAAATTTAGTATAGGCAAGAGGTCGTTCTTTATTATAACATTCGAACCTTTTATAATTTATAATGATGTATAATATAAATACTGTAATCTTCCCTATAGTGAGGTTGCCTATGCAAGTTAGTATAGGGAAGAGTTCGATCTTTATTATATATAGAAATTTCGGACAAGGCGATTCTAATGGTGTACTTTTTGTTTTGATCTAACTCTTTTTTTAGGAGTTATGGGTTTTTATATTTCTTAACATTGGACTTGATCGTCTCTTACTAGGTTGCGAGATACCGCTGCAACCCGGATAATCTACGATGTTCCAGTGCCAAGCTATCACTGGATACAAAAAAGAAAAAGAAAAAAATATCCCGTTTGTGGAGAATAAGTCAATTCTCTTGATTTTCAAGCCAATGCATATCCCTTGCTGTTCAAGCTATAAGGGACAGAAAGTTTCCTATACAGGGGTTTCGGACAAGGCGGTTCTAATGGTGTACTTTTTGTTTTGATCTGACTCCTTTATTAAGAACTATGGGTTTTTATATTTCTTAACATTGGACGTGATCGTCTCTTACTAGGTTGCTAGCTACCGCTGCAACCCGGATATCTACCCATTATTCTGGTAGCAACTTTTTTCTTATGTTTGTTTCGGTAATCTATATTGTTATCATACAGTTTCTTGCTCTTTTGTTTGGCTTTCTCAATTGTCGCATGTCTATAAACTTCATCATTATAATAACGCTGTTTGACACTATCAATTTTCGCATGTCTATAAACTACATCAATATAATAACGCTGTTTGATACTATCAATTTTTGCATCTCGATACGCCTGGTCGGTTGAATACCTTTGCTTTTCTCTTCTCAAGATGCTATTTCTGTTTTTTTGGTAGTACTGTTTTTTTAGCATGCCTTTAGCTTGCTTGATTGAAACCATTATGTAACCATTAGTTGAATGTTTATGTCACGTATCAAGTATCAAGAACCTAACAAAAAATTAAACTAAATTTTAAATTTTCAGGTATTTTTCTGGTCTAAACTAAAAGATTAAAACTATTGTTCAGACACCATAAATATTTTTGCAGTTTATAACTTTAGAGATTCCGAACTAATAACGAAAATAAAATAAAATTAAATTTTTCAATTTTTACGTCACGTCGGTCATTAATTCATATATGGTTATTAGTACACAATAGGTTTTAGATATTGCGTCATGTCACTTATTACGTCATATATGGTTATTAGTAGATAATCGGTAAAATGTTCGTTCTTTATTATAAAATTTTCTAAGAAGTACGCCTCCGTATATTCACTGTGTTGTCGAACATTTTCCATTGCATCTATAAACTGTTCCGCAGTTGCCAATCCATACCTTGGAAGCTTTTCGTTAAACTGACAACATTTCTTTTGGATATTGCTATGGAGCTTTGCCAAAGCATTTCTAGCTGACTTTTCAGCAGCATCCGCTCTTTCAAAGAGAATTTTAATCTGTAATTTTGAATACTTTTCGTGATCCCGATAAAACATGCGTAAAATGTTTCTCAATTTACAAAGATCAGCCTGCATTTTTGCCATCTTCTTGTATTTCTGAATGTAATTTTTCCCTTTGTCCTTATGCGTTCTTCGGTACAACCTCGCAGAGAATTTAACTTTTTCATTATAGCTTTTGTCACCCCAGTATCTACCCATTATTCTGGTAGCAACTTTTTTCTTATGTTTGTTTCGGTAATCTATATCGTTATCATACCGTTCCTTGCTCTTTTGTTTGGCTGTCTCAATTTTCCCTTCTCGATACCCCTGATCCGTAAGATACCTCAGTTTTACTCTGTCATATTTCATTTTCTTAAATCCTTGATCACAAGACATCTTAGTAGCAATCCTTACGCGTGCTCGAGCTTTAGTGAGTTCGGTGGCATTTTTATCTCTTTTAAATAAACTTTTCTGATATTTCAGGATGTTAGCTTTATTTTTTGTGTAGTAAAGTTTTTTATTAGTAGAAATTTGGATTGCTCTATTTTGATATTGTTTTTGGTTATTCTTTCTTTTTTTCCACTCGCGTGAGACCATATTTTTTCAAGGTTTAAAATTATTAAATACACAATACCCCGTGTCGAGTATCTAAAACCAAGCATAAAAAAACTAATTTTTAAATTTTCAGGTATTTATCTTGTTTGAATTACAAAATTAGTATTATTGGTTAGACACCATAAATATTTTTGCAGTTTACATAATAAGTTTAGCGATTCTGGACAAAAAACTAAAATAATTGCAATTATAAGATAATAATATGGCTTACGGGTTACAAACCAAAAAAAGTTTGGTTCCAGGATACAATAATAACTTTGAACTGAGATGAAAAAAAATTTTCTTCCAGGAGACAAAAAGTAAAACTAATTATAAAATTTTCATGTATTTTTGTTGTTTAAATTAAGAACTTACTATTACTGATTAGTCATCATTAATATTTTTGCAGCTTACATAATAATATTAGCGATTAAGCCAAAAAATAAAATTTTGGTTCCAGGAGTTTCGGTTACTATTGAGACAAGTTACTCTTACTATAGAGTTCATTACCATGAACTGTTTGATTGCTTCAAAATTCAAATATCTTTGAAAAGACTGCAGTATGAAAAAACATCAAAAATGCAATTTTTTTGACAAAATTGATTCTACTTTAAAAAGTATTTTATTTTTAATTACAAGAAGCACTAGATGTTGCAATTTCCTTTAAAATGAGCTATTATACAGCTCTCTATGATTTTCCAGTGCCCAGCTAGCTAAGGAGGGAAAAAAAGCGGAAAGAAAAAAATATCCCATTTGTGGAGAATAACGTGGTAAAAGTCAATTTTCTTGGTTTTCAAGCCAATATATTTTCTTTGTTATTCAAGCAAAAGGCCGGTAAGTTTCCCTTATAGAGGATTCGGACAAGGCGGTTCTAATGGTGTACTTTTTGTTTTGATCTGACTCTTTTTTTAGGAGTTGGGGGGTTTTAAATTTCTTAATATTGGAGGTGATCGTCTCTTACTGGGTTGCTAGCTACCGCTGCAACCCGGATATGGTTCGTTCTTTATTATAATAAAAACTAAGTTTTCCAAAAAAAAATAATTTAAAAGAAAATTAAGTAGAAATGGCAATAGATCTAGAGATTTCCTTCAAAATGAGCCATTGAACAACTCTCTACAATGTCCCAGTGCCAAGCTATCTATGGAAAACAAGAAGAAGAAAGAAAGAAAAAAATATCCCGTTTGTGGGATATTTTTCTTGGCCGAATGGTCCAAGGCGCTGGTGTTAGTCACCAGTCTCTTCGGAGGTGTGGGTTCAAATCCTACCACTGGTATACAATTAAGACGTCATTGATCAATCTTTAATATGAAATATGCAATTTTTCGTAAAAAACTGATTCTATTTTAAAAATAAATTGTTTTAAGTACAAAGAGTTTTTAAGACCATTAATTTCCTTTAAAATGAGCCATTGAACAACTGTCTACGATGTTCCAGTGCCAAGCTATCTGTGGAAAAGAAAAAGAAAGAAAAAAATATCCCCTTTATGGAGAATAACGTGGTAAAAGTCAATTTTCTTGATTTTCAAGCCAATATATTTTCTTTGTTATTCAAGCCAAAGGGCGGTAAGTTTCCTTTATAGAGGTTTCGGACAAGGCGGTTCTAGTTGTGTACTTTTTGTTTTGATCTGACTCTTTTTTTAGGAGTTGGGGGGTTTTATATTTCTTAACATTGGAGGTGATCGGCTGCAACCCGGATTATGACCTCATGGCCTAATGATTTTATTTCAAAACATCATGGCGCAATGGTATTATTTCATGACGTCTTCAGAAACAAAAACATAATGTCGTGTTTTTCTATTCACGTCATATGTCTAATATGAAACTATGACGACATTCATTATTTATCTTGTAGGGTTTCAGACAAGGTAGTTCTAATGATATACTTTTGCTTTGATCTGACTCTATGTTTAGGAGTTTTGGGTTTTTATATTTCTTAGCATTGAACTGATCGTCTCTTACTAGGTTGCTAGCTACTGCTGCAGCCCAAAATTATGAGAGGCAGCCTGGCCGAGTGGTCAAAGGCACTGGTTTTAGCCACCAGTCTCTTCGGAGGCGGGGGTTCAAATCTTACCGGTGGTATACGATTATTTTTGAAAGACTGCAGTGTGAAAAGACATGAAAAATACAGTTTTTGGTGGAAAAATTTATTCTCTTTTAGAAATAATTTATTTTAGTTACTATAGATTTTTAACCAAATTAATTTTATTTAGGACTAGCTATTGAACAACTCTCTACAATGTTCCAGTGCCAAGCTATCTGTGGAAAAGAAAGAAAAAAAAATATCCCGTTTAGGCAGAATGTTGTAGTAGCTGCCACTTTTCTTGATTTTCAAGCCAATATACTTCCCTTGCTGTTCAAGCCAAGGAACAGAAAGTTTACTATACAGGGGTTTCGGACAAGGCGGCTCTAATGGTGTGCTTTTTGTTTTGATCTGACTCCTTTGTTAGGAACTATGGGTTTTTATATTTCTTAACAAAGGACGTGATCGTGTCTTACTAGGTTGTTAGCTACCCCTGCAACCCGGATAAGAGACGAACCTCAAACGATCAAGTAGCTAACTAATTCCAATGCATGCAATAACTTTTTATTCCAATGATCGTCTTTTAATGTAATATATCAGTTACTATGGGAGAGAGATCTTTCTTTACTGTATTTTTTTAGGAGTTGGGGGGTTTTCTATTTCTTAACATTGGACGTGATCGTCTCTTACTAGGTCGCTAGCTACCGCTGCAACCCGGATTCCTTGCTCTTTTGTTTGGCTGTCTCAATTTTCGCATGTCTTTAAACTACATCATTATAATAACGCTGTTTGTCACTTCAATTTTCGCATCTCGATACGCCTGGTCGGTTGAATACCTTTGCTTTTTTCTTTTCAAGATGCTATCTCTGTTTTTTTGGTAGTACTGTTTTTTTAACTTGCGTGTAGCTTGCTTGATTGAAACCATTATGTAACCATTAGTTGAATGTTTAAGTCACGTATCAAGCATCAAGAACCTAACAAAAATTAAACTAATTTTTAAATTTTCAGGTATTTTTCTAGTCTAAATTAAAAGATTAAAACTATTGTTCAGACACCATAAATATTTTTGCAGTTTATAACCTTATCGATTATGAACTAAAAACGAAAATAAAATAAAAATTAATTTTTTCAATTTTTACGTCACGTCAATCATTAAGTCATATATGGTTATTAGTACACAATAGGTTTTAGATATTACGTCAGGTCACTTATTACGTCATATATGGTTATTATTAGATAATCGGTAAAATATTCGTTCTTTATTATAAAATTCAAATCTTACCAGTGGTACACGATTATGTTTGAAAGACTGCAGTGTGAAAAGACATCAAAAATGTAGTTTTTGGTGGAAAAATTCATCCTGTTTTAAAATATTTTATTTTAGTTACTATACATTTTTAACCCAATTAATTTCCTTTAAAATGAGCTATTGAACAACCCTCTACGATGTTCCAGTGCCAAGCTATCTGTGGAAAAGAAGAAAAAAGAAAAAAATATCCCGTTTAGGCAGAATGTTGTAGTAGCTGCCACTTTTCTTTATTTTCAAGCCAATATATTTCCCTGTTCAAGCCAAGGGACTGAAAATTTTCTATACAGGGGTTTCGGACAAGGTGGTTCTAATGGTGTACTTTGTGTTTTGATCTGACTCCTTTGTTAGGAACTATGGGTTTTTATATTTCTTAACAATGGACGTTATCGTCTCTTACTAGGTTGCTAGCTACCGCTGCAACCCGGATTCTCTATTATAAATATAGCTCGTTGTTTAATGCAATACTTGTCAAAAGATGAACGTGTATAAACATTGCATTCACTTATTACGTCACATATGGTTATCTTTTAATGTATTATTACAAGCAGGAAAAATTCTACTGCTTTTTCTTCTTTGGAATAGTAAGAAATGAACCTCAAAGAATCAGGCAGCTAACTAAGTCCAATATAAGCAATTGTTTGTTCTTCTAATGATCATCATTTAATTTGGCGTTTCTTACTAGGTTGCTAGCTACCACTTAAACCCAGATTATGTAATAGGTTGCTAGCTACCGCTGCAACCTAGATATTATTATTTGTGCTGCTATGGGCTAAGGTTCGTTCTTTCATGTAAAACTAGCAAAACAGTTTTTAAGCCTGATGAAGATTTAACTAATGTGTTAAAAGTAAGGTTGCAAGTCGACGATTTTATTTTGGCCTTATTATAATTGGTATGGTGAAATAATAATATGCATATGGCTCTTAAATTATACTTTTCTATGGCTCCATATGGTCTATTGGCTAGGATAGTTAACTTTCACTTAACAGGCTCGGGTTCGATTCCCGGTGTGGGAAAATTTTTAACTCTATAATCTTCGAACATTTCAACCTTTTATAATTTATAATGATGTATAATATAAATACTGTAATCTTAACTATAGTGAAGCTGCGTATGCAAGTTAGTATAGGGAAGAGTTCGATCTTTATTATAAAATAATATTAACATTTTGATTACTAAATATCAGTATATGTATATTAAACTGACAATGCACATTCATTGTATTTTTCAGTAAAGTGCAAATTTCGTTCTGGGCTTGGGAAGGCATAGGGGTTTTGCACCCAACTTATGGTAATTTTTGCTCGTTTTGAGTTTGACTCGGTTATTTATTGTAATTTATTTTCGTTTTGGGTTTCATTTATTTATCGATGCCGATTTGTAGTAGTTTCATGCTTGGTGGATTATTTGACTTGATTTTTGATCATTTTTTGTTAAATGGAGTGCTTTAATTTTCTTTGAAAAACTTGTTTTGATGAAATAGTTTTTGTAATTAATTTCTGGTCTTTTTATAATGAGATAGTCTTTTCAGGGAAAAAGAAAATAACACTTTAAATCTTTTCTGTTTTTAAGACTTTATAATTTGGCCTGCTATTTCTATGCTGGAAAAAAATTTTCAGCAATTTTTAACAATATACACCCTTTTAAAAATCTGGACACAAATAGCACTATTTAATTTAGTTTCATACCTCCTCTAGTTGACCTGAAATGGAAAACTTGATACCATTCGCAGAAAAATCTGTTTACTTTCTTTGATAGCTTACGCTATTATGCACTTACGCTATTTTGATTAGGTTAAATTTTAAGAGCAGAAGTAGTCCCAAAAGCTTCAACATAATACCCTCAGTCATTCTTGGGATACTGCTGAGATGCCTTATTGGGAATTAGCTTTATCACAGTGCATTTTGATTTAATCTTAAGGCAATATTTAGTTTTTAAACATAATAGGCAAATGGGAGGGTGGGCGTGGGAGGGTATGAGTGGAAGGGAGATTAATTGCCTTCCAATCACTTTCGACTATTAAGAAGGGCATCAGCCCTTTCTATTTTCAGTCGAATGAGCCCTTTTCGAAGTTCCCACGACATATACTTCGATACGAAGTGCCCTGGTATAAACAGCAACAACAACAAAAAATAATACATTATACCCAAATCGATCTTTACCCACATCGATCTTTACTATACTATAGCTACAACTATCATTTAGAGCTCGTTCTTTACTATATAAAAATACTAAACTTTTCAGTTAGTAAAGCCTGAAGTTCATCCTTTATTATAAAATAAATTACAAACAGGAAAAAGCCTTCGGCTTTTTCTTCTTTGGAATAGTAAGAGACGATCCTCAAATAATCAGGCAGCTAATTATGTTTATAATTTGTTCTTTAACATAAACTTCATTAATCGGATATTTTAATATATCCTATATGGTCTAGAGGTTGGGATAGCTGTCACCCAGCAGGCTTGAGTTCAATTTCCGTACGGGAAATTTTTACTTATGATGATTTCTTAAGGAACATAATTAAAATTTCTTAATGTAATAAAAATAATTTGTTTTAATTACAAAATGTTTTTAACCCAATTAATTTCCTTTAAAATGAGCCATTGAACAACTCTCTACGATGTTCCAGTGCCATGCTATCTGTTGAATTACTAACCTATACTATGATTAAGTGGCGTATAAAATTTAGTATAGGCAAGAGGTCGTTCTTTATTATAAATTTGATCCGACTCCTTTTTTAGGAACTATGGGTTTTTATATTTCTTAACATTGGACGTGATCGTCTCTTACTAGGTTGCTAGCTACCGCTGCAACCCGGATACGAATTTTCTAAGAAGTACGCCTCCATATATTTACTGTGATGTCAAACATTTTCCATTGCATCGATAAACTGTTCCGCAGTTGCCAATCCATTTCCTTGGAAGCTTTTCGTTAAACTGACAACATTTCTTCTGAAGCTTTGCTAAAGAATTTCTAGCCGACTTTTCAACAGCATCCGCTCTTTCAAAGAGAATTTTAATCTGTAATTTTGAATACTTTTCGTGATCCCGATAAAACATGCTTTAAATGTTTCTCAATTTACAAAGATCAGTCTGCATTTTTGCCATCTTCTTGTATTTCTGAATGTAATTTTTCCCTTTGTCCTTATGCGTTCTTCGGTATAACCTCGCAGAGAATTTAATTTTTTCATTATAGCTTTTGTCACCCCAGTATCTACCCATTATTCTGGTAGCAACTTTTTTCTTATGTTTGTTTCGGTAATCTATATCGTTATCATACCGTTCCTTGCTCTTTTGTTTGGATGTCTCAATTTTCGCATGTCTAAAAACTACATCATTATAATAACGCTGTTTGTCACTATCAATTTTCGCATCTCGATACGCCTGGTCGGTTACCTTTGCTTTTCTCTTTTCAAGATGCTATCTCAGTTTTTTTGGTAGTACTCTTTTTTTAACTTGCGTGTAGCTTGCTTGATTGAAACCATTATGTAACCATTAGTTGAATTTTTATGTCCCGTATCAAGTATCAAGAACCTAACAAAAAATTAAACAAATTTTTAAATTTTCAGGTATTTTTCTAGTCTAAATTAAAAGATTAAAACTATTGTTCAGACACCATAAATATTTTTGCAGTCTATAACTTTGGCGATTCTGAACTAAAAACGAAAATAAAATACAAATTATTTTTTTCAATTTTTACGTCATGTCGCTCATTAAGTCATATATGGTTATTAGTACACAATAGGTTTAAGATATTACGTCACGTCACTTATTACGTCATATATGGTTATTAGTAGATAATCAGTAAAATATTCGTTCTTTATTATAATTGTTATTCAAGCCAAAGGGCGGTAAGTTTCCTTTATAGGGGTTTCGTACAAGGCAGCTCTAATGGTTTACTTTTTGTTTTGATCTGACTCTGTTTTTAGGAGTTAGGGGTTTTTATATTTCTTAACATTGGACGTGATCGTCTCTTACTAGGTTGCTAGCTACCACTGCAACACGGAAATTTACGATGAACAATATCAATCCTTTTATGTACTTGTAGCTACGCCTTGAGCCACCGTATATCAGTTACTATTGGCGAGAGATTTTTATTTACTGTAACTCTTACTAGGCTGCTAGCTACCGCTGCAACCAGGATTTAGCTACCCCTGGAGCCACCATATATCAGTTACTATTGGCAACAGATCGTTCTTTACTCTAACCAAAGGGCGGTAAGTTTCCTTTCAAGGGGTTTCGGACAAGGCAGTTCTAATGGTGTACTTTTTGTTTTGATCTGACTCCTTTTTTAGGAACAATGGGTTTTTACAATTCTTAACATTGGACGTGATCGTCTCTTATTATGTTGCTAGGATACCGCTGCAACCCGGATTACTGTAAAACTATCAAAACACTTTTTAAGTCTGATGAAGACTTAACTGATGTGACAAAAGTAAGGTTGCAAGTCGACGATTTTTTTTAGCCTTATTATAATTGGTATGGTGAAATAATAATATGCATATGGTTCTTAAATCATACTTCAATATGGCCCCATTTGGTCTAGTGGCTAGGATAGTTAACTTTCACTTAAGAGGACCGGGTTCGATTCCAGGTGTGGGAAAATTTTTAACCCTATAATAATCGAACATTCGAACCTTTTATAATTTATAATGATGTATAATATAAATACTGTAATCTTCACTATAGTGTGCCTATTGCACTATAGTTGCCTATGCAAGTTAGTATAGGGAAGAGTTCGATCTTTATTATAAATACTGCAAATTTTAACCCCATTAATTTCCTTTAAAATGAACCATTGAACAACTTTCTACGGTGTTCCAGTGCCATGCTATCTGTTGAATTACTAACCTATACTATAATTAAGTGGCGTATAAAATTTAGTATAGGCAAGAGGTCGTTCTTTATTATAAATAGGTTGCTAGCTACCGCTGCAACCCGGATATTACAAACAGGAAAAAGCCTACGGCTTTTTCTTCTTTGAAATAGTAAGAGACGAACCTCAAACGATCAAGTAGCTAACTAAGTCCAATGTATGCAATAATTTCTTATTCCAATGATCGTCTTTTAATGTATAAAATTGCTATAAAGTTCGTTAAAACGATCTGATAGACAAAACTGATGGTTAGAGTTTGGTCTTTAAGTTATATTATACTGTTAAAATTCTTTCTAATATGAACATTTCTTGGTGTAGTGGTTAGCACTTAAGACTTTGAATCCTGCGATCCGAGTTCAAATCCTGGTGGACGGTCGTTATTAAATGTAGCTTACTTATACTACCATTTAGGTTTCTGCTGTAATTCTTTCTTTTCAAAATTAAATTAGTTGCTATCGCCTAGAGTTAGTTCTTTACCACATCGTAATAATTTGCTTTATAATAATAATTAATTTTTTTAATTACAAAAGGTTTCTATATACAGCAGTTTCCTTTAAAATGAACCATTACACAGCTCTTTACTATGACAACGAACCGTTTGATTTAATACTTAAGTTACTATGGGTTAAAGTTCGTTCCTTATTGTAAATTTTGTAATGCTGTCTCAATTTTTACTTCTCGATACGCCTGGTCGGTTGAATACCTTTGTTTTGCTCTCTCAATTTTTACTTCTCGATGCTCCTGGTCGGTTGAATACCTTTGTTTTGCTCTCTCAATTATTACTTCTCGATTCGCCCTGTCGGTTGAATACCTTTGTTTTGCTCTCTCAATTTTTACTTCTCGATGCGCCTGGTCGGTTGAATACCTTTGCTTTTCTCTTTTCAAGATACTGTCTCTGTTGTTTGTGTAGTACTGTTTTTTCAATTTGCGTGCAGCTTGCTTGACTGAAACCATTATGTAATTATGAATGTGAACATTTACAGTTCTGACGCTTCCTATATAGTAATTATGACGTCACAGCGTAATGATTTTATTGACGTCAAGGCGCAATGATATTATTTCATGACGTCATCAGAAACAACAATATAATTTCGTGTTTTTCTATTCACTTCATAGCTCTAATATAAAGCTACGACATTCATTATTTATCTAGTAGGGTTTCAGACAAGGTAGTTCTAATGATGTACTTTTGTTTTGATCTTACTCTATTTTTAGGAGTTTTGTTAAATTTCTTAGCATGGGAATGATCATCTCTTACTAGGTTGCTAGCTACTGCTGCAACCCAAATTCACATATATATTTATTTATGAGAGGCAGCCTGGCCGAGTGGTCCAAGACACTGGTGTTAGCCACCAGTCTTTTCGGAGGAGTGGGTTCAAATCTTACCGCTGGTATACGATTATGTTTGAAAGACTGCAGTGTGAAAAGACATCAAAAATGCAGTTTTTGGTGGAAAAATTTATTCTCTTTTAGAAATAATTTATTTTAGTTACAAAAGGTTTTTAACCCAATTAATTTCCTTTAAAATGAGCTATTGAACAACCCTCTACGATGTTCCAGTGCCAAGCTATCTGTGGAAAAGAAAAAGAAAAAGAAAAAGAAAAAAATATCCCGTTTGGGGAGAATAACGTGGTTAAAGTCAATTTTCTTGATTTTCATGCCAATATATTTCCCTTGCTGTTCAAGCCAAGGGACAGAAAGTTTCTTATACAGGGGTTTCGGACAAGGCGGTTCTAATGGTGTACTTTTTAATTTGATCTGACTCCTCTGTTAGGAACTATGGGTTTTTATATTTCTTAACATTGGACGTGATCGTCTCTTACTAGGTTGCTAGCTACCGCTGCAACCCGGAACACAATAAAAATTTCTTAATGTAATAAAAATAATTTACAAAATGCTTTTAATCCCATTAATTTCCTTTTAAATGAGCCATTGAGCAACTCTCTATGATGTTCCAGTGTCAAGCTATCTGTTGAATTACTAACCTATACTACAATTAAGTGGCGTATAAAATTTAGTATAGGCAAGAGGTCGTTCTTTATTGTAATATTAAGGTATCCAGTGAATTGTTTTTTCCACAAAACTGTGTATATACGGATAAATAAATTTATAGTAAAGAATGAACTATAGCCTGTAGTAATTGAGCAACACATAAAGGATCGATTCAATTCATCATTATTGTAATCTTTTAATGTATTATTACAAACAGGAAAAAGCCTACGTCTTTTTCTTCATTGGAATAGTAAGAGACGAACCTCAAAGAATCAGGCAGCTAACTAAGTCCAATATAAGCAATAGTTTGTTCTTCTAATGATCATCTTTTAATTGTACGTTTTTTACTAGGTTGCTAGCTAACATTGCAACCCGGATTATGTAATTAATAGGTTGCTAGCTACCGCTGCAACCTATATATTCTTATTTCTGCTATTATGGGCTAGGGTTCGTTCTTTACTGCAAAACTAGCAAAACGGTTTTTAAGTCTGATGAAGATTTAACTGATGTGTCAAAATTAAGGTTGCAATTCGACTATTTCGTTTTGGTCTTATTGTAATTGGTATGGTGAAATAATAATATGTATATGGTTCTTAAATCATACTTCTTTATTATCCCATTTGGTCTAGTGGCTAGGATAGTTAACTTTCACTTAGGAGGACCGGGTTCGATTCCCGGTGTGGGAAAATTTTTAACTCTATAATCTTCGAACATTCGAACCTTTGATAATTTATAATGATGTATAATATAAATTCTGTGATCTTCACTATAGTGAAGTTACCGATACAAGTTAGTATAGGGAAGAGTTCGATCTTTATTACATTATTATAAAAGGGTTTTAACCCAATTAATTTCCTTTAAAATGAGCTATTGAACAACCCTCTACGATGTTCCAGTGCCAAGCTATCTCTGGACACAAAGAAAAGACAAAGAAATATCCCGTTTGGGGAGAATAACGTGGTTAAAGTCAATTTTCTTGATTTTCAAGCCAATATATTTCCCTTGCTGTTCAAGCCAAGGGACAAAAAGTTTCCTATAAAGGGGTTTCGAACAAGGCGGTTCTAATGGTGTACTTTTTGTTTTGATTTGACTCCTTTTTTAGGAGCTATGGGTATTTATATTTCTTAACATTGGACGTGATCGTCTCTTACTAGGTTGCTAGCTACCGCTGCAACCCAAATTTAATGTAAACATAATCCCTAGTTATGTTTCAGTTAACATTGGCTAGGTGTCGTTCTTTATTGTAAAATTCTTTACTAACTACTACATTACATACATTTGACTGACATCGATCCTTTTTGTAAAACCCCCTTGCTAAATATAGTAGCTTTAATATAAATTAATATAGGTAAGAGGTCTTTTTTTATTATAAACCCGGAAAAACTATACTAGTCTATACTATAGTTAAGTGGCCTATAAAATTTATAACAGGCAAGAGGTCCGTTATTTATTATAAATTTAAAATAAATCTTTAACATAAACTTCATCAATCAAGTATTTGACATATTCTATATGGTCTAGTGGTTAGGATAGCTGGCTCTCACCAAGTTGGCCTGAGTTTGATTACCGTTATGGGAATCTTTACCTACGATGGTTTCTTAAGGGAAATTCATCATCAATATTATTATTCCTTATAATACTTGACTTATTGTGGACTAAAGATCGTTTTTTAATGTAAACATAATCCCTAGTTATGTTTCAGTTAACATTGGCTAGGTGTCTTTCTTTATTGTAAATACCGCTGCAACCCGGAACAAACCTCTAATCATGAGCCACAGTTTCATCCATTATGCTGTGTTAAGGTATTTCAACCTAGATATTCTTATTTCTGCTATTATGGGCTAAGGTTCGTTCTTTACTGCAAAACTAGCAAAACAGTTTTTAAGTCTGATGAAGATTTAACTGATGTGTCAAAAGTAAGGTTGCAATTCGACGATTTTGTTTTGGTCTTATTGCAATTTGTATGGTGAAATAATAATATGCATATGGTTCTGAAATCATACTTCTTTATGGTCCTATTTGGTCTAGTGGCTAGGATAGTTAACTTTCACTTAGGAGGACCGGGTTCGATTCCCAGTGTGGGAAAATTTTTAACTCTATAATCTTCGATCATTCGAACCTTTTATAATTTATAATGATGTATAATATAAATACTGTAATCTTCACTATAGTGAAGTTACCTATAAAAGTTAGTATAAGGAAGAGTTCGATCTTTATTACATTTCTATTCACGTCATAGCTCTAATATAAAACTATGACGACATTCAATATTTATCTAGTAGGGTTTCAGACAAGGTAATTCTAATGATGTACTTTTGTTTTGATTTGACTCTATTTTTAGGAGTTTTGTTATATTTCTTAGCATTGGACTGATCGTCTCCTACTAGATTGCTAGCTACTGCCGCAACCCAGATTCACATATATATTTATTTGTGAGAGGCAACCTGACCGAGTGGTCCAAGGCACTGGTGTTAGCCACCAGTCTCTTCGGAGGCGTGGGTTCAAATCTTACCGCTGGTATACGATTATGTTTGAAAGACTGTAGTGTGAAAAGACATCGAAAATGCAGTTTTTGGTGGAAAAATTTATTATCTTTTAGAAATAATTTATTCTAGTTGCAAAAGCTTTTTAACCCAATTAATTTCCTTTAAAATGAGCTATTGAACAACCCTCTACGATGTTCCAGTGCCAAGCTATCTCTGGATACAAAGAAAAGAGAAAAAAATATCCCGTTTGTGGAGAATAACGTGGTAAAAGTCAATTTGCTTGATTTTCAAGCCAATATATTTTCTTTGTTATTCAAGCCAAAGGGCAGTAAGTTTCCTTCATAGAGGTTTCGGACAAGGCGGTTCTAATGGTGTACTTTTTGTTTTGATCTGACTCCTCTGTTAGGAACTATGGGTTTTTATATTTCTTAACATTGGACGTGATCGTCTCTTACTAAGTTGCTAGCGACCGCTGCAACCCTGATTCTATTCACTTCATAGCTCTAATATAAAACTATGACGACATTCAATATTTATCTAGTAGGGTTTCAGACAAGGTAATTCTAATGATGTACTTTTGTTTTGATTTGACTCTATTTTTAGGAGTTTTGTTATATTTCTTACCATTGGACTGATCGTCTCTTACTAGATTGTTAGCTACTGCCGCAACCCAGATTCACACATATATATTTATTCGCTACAACCCGGATAGGTTGCTAGCTACCGCTGCAACACGGATTACAACTTGGGTTTCATTTTATGCTATAAAAAAACAGGAAAAAGCCTACGGCTTTTTATTCTTTGAAATAGTAAGAGACGAACCTCAAGCAATCAAGTAGCTTACTAGGTCCAATGTATGCAGTGGTATGTTATTCCAATGATCGTCTTTTAATGTAAATTTCTGGGTTTTTACCTGAGTGGTCCGAGGCTCTGGTGTTGGCCACCAGTCTCTTCGGAGGCGTGGGTTCAAATCATACCGCTGGTATACGACTATGATTTATGTACAAAAATCAAATATCTTTGAAAAGACTGCAGCATGAAAGACATCAAAAACGCAGTTTTTGGTTGTTCCAGTGCCAAGCTATCGGTGGAAAAGAAGTAAGAAAAAAATATGCCGTTTTTGGAGAATAACATGGTTAATGTCAATTTTCTTGATTTTTAAGGTAATATATTTTCTTTGTTTTTCAAGCCAAAGGGCGGTAATTTTCCTTTATAGGGGTTTCAGACAAGGCAGTTCTAATGGTGTACTTTTTGTTTTGATCCGACCCTTTTTTTAGGAGTTAGGAGTTTTTATATTTCTTAACATTGGACGTGATCGTCTCTTACTAGGTTGCTACCGCTGCAGCCTGGATATTTATAATCCCTATTAATTTCCTTTAAAATGAGCCATTGAACAGCTTCCTACGATGTTCCAGTGCCAAGCTATCTGTGGAAAAGAAACAAGAAAAAAAAGGAAGAAATATCTCGTTTAGGCAGAATGTTGTAGTAGCTGCCACTTTTCTTGATTTTCAAGCCAATATATTTTTCTTGCTGTTCAAGCCAAGGGACAGGAAGTTTCCTATACCGGGGTTTTGGACAAGGCGGTTCTAATGGTGCACATTTTGTTTCGATCTGACTCCGTTTTTTAGGATTTATGGGTTTTATATTTCTTAACATTGGATGTGATCGTCTTACTAGGTTGCTAGCTACCGCTGTAAACCGGACAATATTGGTGAGAGATCGTTCTTTAATGTAACGCTGCAACCTGGACTAGGTTGCTAGCTACCACTGCAACCCAAATTAAAAACAGGAAAAAGCCTACGGCTTTTTCTTCTGTAAAATAGTAAGAGACGAACCACAAACAATCAAGTAACTAACTAAGTCCAATGTATGCAATGTTTTGTTATTGTAATGATCTTCTTTTAATGTTATTTCGTAAGAAAAATGATTCTATTTAAAAATAACTGGTTTTATAACTACAAAAAGTTTTTAACCCCATTAATTTGCTTAAAAATTAGCCATTAAACAACTCTCTACGATGTTCCAGTGCCAAGCTATCTGTGGAATTACTAACCTATACTATAATTAAGTGGCGTATAAAATTTAGTATAGGCAAGAGTTCGTTCTTTATTATAACTTAACATTGGACTTGATCGTATCTTACTTGGTTGCTAGCTACCGCTGCAACCCGGATAACCTTTACTATAGTAAAGTGGCCTATGAGATTTAGTATAGGCAAGAAATCGTTCTTTACTATAATAAAAAAGGTTTTTCTATTCACGTCAGACCTCTAATATAAAACTATGACGACATTCATTATTTATCTAGTAAGGTTTCAGACAAGGTAGCTCTAATAATGTACTTTTGTTTTGATATTACTCTATTTTTAGGAGTTTTGGGTTTTTATATTTCTTAGCATTGGACTGATGGTCTCTTGCTAGGTTTCTAGCTACTGCTGCAGCCCAGATTCAAATATATATTATTTATGAGAGGCAGCCTGGCCGAGTGGTCCAAGGCATTGGTGTTAGGCACCAGGCTCTAAGGAGGCGTGGGTTCAAATCTTACCGCTGGTATACGATTATGTTTGAAAGACTGCAGTGTGAAAAGACATCAAAAATGCAGTTTTTGGTGAAAAATTTATTCTCTTTTAGAAATAATTTATTCTAGTTACAAAAGCTTTTTAACCCAATTAATTTCCTTTAAAATGAGCTATTGAACAACCCTCTACGATGTTCCAGTGCCAAGCTATCTCTAGATACAACGAAAAGAGAAAAAATATCCCGTTTGTGGAGAATAACGTGGTAAAAGTCAATTTGCTTGATTTTCAAGCCAATATGTTTTCTTTGTTATTCAAGCCAAAGGGCAGTAAGTTTCCTTCATAGAGGTTTCGGACAAGGCGGTTCTAATGGTGTACTTTTTGTTTTGATCTGACTCCTCTGTTAGGAACTATGGGTTTTTATATTTCTTAACATTGGACGTGATCGTCTCTTACTAAGTGGCTAGCTACCGCTGCAACCCGGACATTTCTATTCACGTCATAGCTCTAATATAAAACTATGACGACATTCAATATTTATCTAGTAGGGTTTCAGACAAGGTAATTCTAATGATGTACTTTTGTTTTGATTTGACTCTATTTTTAGGAGTTTTGTTATATTTCTTACCATTGGACTGATCGTCTCTTACTAGATTGTTAGCTACTGCCGCAACCCAGATTCACATATATATATTTATTCGCTACAACCCGGATAGGTTGCTAGCTACCGCTGCAACACGGATTACAACTTGGGTTTCATTTTATGCTATATAAAAACAGGAAAAAGCCTACGGCTTTTTATTCTTTGAAATAGTAAGAGACGAACCTCAAGCAATCAAGTAGCTTACTAGGTCCAATGTATGCAGTGGTATGTTATTCCAATGATTGTCTTTTAATGTAAATTTCTGGGTTTTTACCTGAGTGGTCCAAGGCGCTGGTGTTGGCCACCAGTCTCTTCGGAGGCGTGGGTTCAAATCTTACCGCTGGTATACGACTATGATTTATGTACAAAAATCAAATATCTTTGAAAAGACTGCAGCATGAAAGACATCAAAAACGCAGTTTTTAGTTGTTCCAGTGCCAAGCTATCGGTGGAAAAGAAGTAAGAAAAAAGTATGCCGTTTGTGGAGAATAACATGGTTAATGTCAATTTTCTTGATTTTTAAGGTAATTTATTTTCTTTGTTTTTCAAGCCAAAGGGCAGTAATTTTCTTTTATAGGGGTTTCGGACAAGGCGGTTCTAATGGTGTACTTTTTGTTTTGATCTAACCTTTTTTTTAGGAGTTAGGAGTTTTTATATTTCTTAACATTGGACGCAATCGTCTCTTACTAGGTTGCTACCGCTGCAGCCCGGATATTTATAACCCCATTAATTTCCTTTAAAATGAGCCATTGAAAAAATCCCTACGATGTTCCAGTGCCAAGCTATTTGTGGAATTACTAACCTACACTATAATTAAGTGGTCTATAAAATTTAGTATAGGCAACAGGTCGTTCTTTATTATAATATTTAACCCAGTTAGTTTCCTTCAAAATGAACCATTGAACAACTCTCTATGATGTTCTAGTGCCAAGCTATCTGTGGAAAAGAAGAAAAAAATGCCGTTTAGGCAGAATGTTTGTTGCAACCACCACTTTTCTTGATTTTCAAGCCAATATATTTCTCTTGCTATTCAAGCCAAGGGACAGAAAGTTTGCTATACAGGGGTTTCAAACAAGGCGGTTCTAATGGTGTGCTTTTTGTTTTGATCTGACTTTTTTTTGGAGCTATGGGTTTTATATTTCTTAATATTGGACGTGATCGTCTCTTCCTAGGTTGCTAGCTACCGCTGCAACCCGGATTCCCTCCCTTGCTGATAGATACTAAAATCCTTACTGCATTACAAACAATAAAAAGCCTATGGCTTTTTCTTAATTGGAATAGTAAGAGACGACCTGGCTGCAACCTACGATTATGACATCCTTGATCAATCTTTACCATTGATTGTAATCTTATTTTAGTTACTAATGGCTGGAAGTTTGTTCTTTACTGTGAATGGTGTTGGCCACCAGTTGCTTCAGAGGCATGGGTTCAAATCTTACCGCTGGCATACGATTATGATTTATGCACAAAAATAAAATATCTTTGAAAAGACTGCAGTATGAAAAGACATCAAAAATGTAGTTTTTAGTGAAAAAATTTATTCTCTCTTAGAAATAATTTATTTTAGTTACAAAAGATTTTTAACCCAATTAATTTCCTTTAAAATGAGCCATTGAACAACTCTCTACGATGTTCCAGTGCCAAGCTATCTGTGGAAAAGAAAAAAGAAAGAAAGGAAAAAATATCTCGTTTAGGCAGAATGTTGTAGTAGCTGCCACTTTTCTTGATTTTCAAGCCAATATATTTTTCTTGCTGTTCAAGCCAAGGGACAGAAAGTATCCTATACCGGGGTTTTGGACAAGGCAGTTCTAATGGTGTACATTTTGTTTCGATCTGACTCCGTTTTTTAGGATTTATGGGTTTTATATTTCTTAACATTGGATGTGATCGTCTCTTACTAGGTTGCTAGCTACCGCTGCAACCCGGACACTAATGGTGAAAGATCGTTCTTTAATGTAACGCTGCAACCTGGACTAGGTTGCTAGCTACCACTGCAACCCAAATTACAAACAGGAAAAAGCCTATTGCTTTTTCTTCTGTAAAATAGTAAGAGACGAACCTCAAACAATCAAGTAGCTAACTAAGTCCAATGTATGCAATGTTTTGTTATTGTAATGATCTTCTTTTAATGTAATTTCGTAAGAAAAATGATTCTATTTAAAAATAATTTGTTTTATAACTGCAAAAAGTTTTTAACCCCATTAATTTGCTTTAAAATTAGCCATTAAACAACTCTACGAAGTTCCAGTGCCAAGCTATCTGCGGAATTACTAACCTATACTATAATTAAGTGGCGTATAAAATTTAGTATAGGCAAGAGGTCGTTCTTTATTATAACTTAACATTGGACTTGATCGTCTCTTACTTGGTTGCTAGCTACCGCTGCAACCCGGATAACCTTTACTATAGTAAAGTGGCCTATGAGATTTAGTATAGGCAAGAGATCGTTCTTTACTATAATTCCTCTTTTTCTCTTATACTTTCTTTGACAGTATGTATTACAGCGGTGCACTTGATGGTCTTTGACCAGTTTGTGAAGAGTTGGACTAGTCAATCTATTTGGTATTTCACAAGTTATAATACTATTGATATACTGAATCACTTCAGACGCTGTTGATTTCCCAATAATAGGAGCATCTTCAATCCACAACACACAGTGTACATGAGGCGAGCCTCGTTTCTGATACTCGATACGCCAGAAATGATCCTTAATTTTACCAAACAAAGGATTTGTCTTTGAACAAATTAGCTGATTAAATATAGGTGTCCATTTTTGGTCAAAGTGCATGGAAACTGCAATTGGATCTAGACACGTCAACTCTGCTGGGGTCATTTTTGCCACACCAGGTAAGTTCTTATGGACAGTCCGTAAATAGTCAATAAATTCAGGAGAGTACCACTCAGCACATGAAACTGTCAGAAACAAAGACGGTGGACCCAATCGCTCAATCATTGACTTTACTTTATAGGAAAGAGATTGAAAATACTGCTCAGATCCTCTGATTTTTGATTGAACAGAAAACAAAGTCGCTTCCATCTCTTCATCACGGGAATGAAGCCTGTCTATAAATTGACGAGCATTTTGATTTGGTTTCACAGTCCGCAACATATGACCAACGCTATTACACGTGTAAGAGAATTCTTGCAATTGGAAGCTGTGAAAAAGAAACTGTTTGTCAAGACGAAACTTAGTATGTCTGCTAAGAACCCTTGATTTAAAATATTCTGCATTGCTAATCCGAAATGGTCTTGCCTTGTCACGCAAGCCATATTTGCCTTTCGGGAAAAGATTTGGAAACACTTTTAGATCAAGTTCTTCCTGAAATAAGTCTTCGCTCTCACCTTTTAGTTTCTTGATTTGAAATTGGTCAGTACCAAGATCTTTCATTCGCTTAAAATCTTCAATGAAGTCTTTTGGAACCGCTGAATTGAGAGGCTGGACAGAAAAATGTTCAACCAATGTATATTTTGCGCTTTCTGTCAGTTTCTGAAGGATTGCAGCTTCCGGTATTTCAGGTAAATTATCAACACCAACCGCTTTTTCAGCAAGACGGGCTTCAAGTATTTTTTTTAAATCTTCTAGGGTGTATGCATGTATTGTTTTATAAGACTGTTGTTCTCTCTTAACCACAACAGTGCTTCATGGACTTTTCTCAGATCTATTAGTGCAGTCCAAACATTCTTGTTGTAAGTTGGCTGACCATTGACAATGACTACAAAACTATCAATGTTAAGAAGTTTTTCAGGCTGAATATCTGCATTTGCTTGGACATCAACAGGTAGATATACTATTCTCCCCTTAAGAGCGTCAACAAGTTCTGTTCTAGGTCTCTTCAATGCAGTTACTTGCCCTAATCTGACGATCGTAAGACAAGGCATTACAAATCGAATCATTGCCATTTCAAAATTATTTAAACACTTTATACATTCCGGTGTACAGTCTATATGAAGGTTATTTAATACTGATCGGACATTCTCCTGACTTTTCAACATTTTCCCAGCACAGTAATCTTAGACAAAGAATGAATCTATGACATCCTCTTTCCAACCTGTACATTGAATTAGTTGTTCTCTGTCATCTTTGGGTATGTCCTGTTGTAGGTGTTCTAAAATCGTGGCCATCATTACATCAAAACCTTTCTTATTTGAAAGGGATCTTAGACTCTTCAATTGGTATTTTGTCTTTATCTGCTCACAACTGTCACAATGCATTGTGGGGTATACATCCCTAATGTTAGCTACCTTATCAAGGCTCTCAACAAATAATTTTATTATTGTATTTTCATCCACAGAAACTCTAATATTGCTATCACCGTAAATGAAGTCTTGACTATTATTACGACAGAGTCTACTTGACACTTCTTCTATGTAATGACTTAGTTCCTTGTACGAGCCCTTGACTTTTAGTAGATTAATATGTTGTATAATCTTACATTTTGATACTGCCTTATATACGCTATTAATGAAACAGTTCAAGACAGGAAAATGTGGAGCTAGTGCCCTTAGAGAACGCAAATAGCTCTAACATCCCTCATTTGGGCTACAGTATAACGAATGCCCATGCTTTCTTGTGTCCCTGTAATTGATTTCACAATAATCCAAGCCGCCAAGGTAGAAATTAACCACTTTGTCAGTTGAAAATTTTAATGCTATATTGTTTTCAAGAATATCAAAAAGAATTTGACATAATTCAATATCCGTCGGATAGAGCTTGCAGATATCAGGGTGACATTGCCAAGTAACCTGCTGCCCAATTTTTGCTTTTGAATGTTTACTCAGATTGTTATAGGTGACTTCAGCCATCATAATTTCCTTGTCAGATCTAGATTCAGAGCATTCTTCAATAGTTGTCTCGTACTTTTCGGGACAGTTTGTTCTACTAC
Organism: Artemia sp. Qi Xiang Cuo; assembly: GCF_049724085.1. Lineage (NCBI taxonomy): Eukaryota > Metazoa > Arthropoda > Branchiopoda > Anostraca > Artemiidae > Artemia > Artemia sp. Qi Xiang Cuo. The sequence continues at coordinate 169,929 of NW_028300809.1, forward strand.
ACAGAGAATTTTTTGCCAAATATTCAGTAGAACTAAAAGAACTGTTTAAAACACAGTTAGAAATGCTTTTTTCTTGAGTCGGTGCTCCAGGAATTTGTTCTAAATCATTAGTCTTACAAACACATTTACTAATAACCCTAACAGGCTCGTTTTCGCCATAATTGAAAAACATTGCTTTTCCTTCGCTGTTGATAGGTATACTTGTATATATGTTTTTATTGCTGCTACATAAACTGCAATTGCTCCTTCCAAAATTAATATACGAATTTTCAAAGAAGTACGCCTCCGTATATTCACTGTGTTGTCGAACATTTTCCATTGCATCTATAAACTGTTCCGCAGTTGCCAATCCATACCTTGGAAGCTTTTCATTAAACTGACAACATTTCTTTTGGATATTACTATGAAGCTTTGCTAAGGAAATTCTAGCTGACTTTTCAACAGCATCCGCTCTTTCAAAGAGAATTTTAATCTGTAATTTTGAATACTTTTCGTGATCCTGGTAAAACATGCGTAAAATGTTTCTCAATTTACGATGATCAGCCTGCATTTTTGCCATCTTCTTGTATTTCTGAATGTAATTTTTCTGTTTGTCCTTTTTTAGCAGTTTTTTTAGCAGTTATGGGTTTTTATATTTCTTAACATTGGACGTGATCTTCTCTTACTAGGTTGCTAGCTACCACTGCAACCCTGATATGGGCGAGAGATCGTTCTTTACTGTAATTAAAGTCTTTGAAAAGTTTTAAAGTTTTTGTTTTTAAAGTTTAAAGTTTAAAGTTTTAAACTTTAAAGTTTTTGCAGTCTTTGAAAAGACTGCAGCATGAATTTATTCTCTTTTAGAAATAATTCATTTTAGTTCCAAAAGATTTTTAACCCAATTAATTTTCTTTAAAATGAGCCATTGAACAATTCTCTACGATGTTCCAGTGCCAAGCTGTCTGTGGAAAAGAAAGAAGAAAAAAGAAAAAATATGCCGTTTGTGGAGAATAGCGTGGTTAAAGTCAATTTTCTTGATTTTCAATCCAATATATTTTCTTTGTTATTCAAACCAAAGGGCGGTAGGTTTCCTGTGCATGGGTTTTTGGATAAGGCGGTTCTAATGGTGTACTTTTTGTTTTGATCTGACTCCTTTTTTAGAAGCTATGGGTTTCTATATTATTTAACATTGGACGTGGTCGTCTCTTACTAGGTTACTAGCTACCGCTGCAACCCGGATGAACAACTCTGTACGAGTTTCCAGTGCCATGCTATCTGTTGAATTACTAACCTATACTATAAGTAAGTGGCGTTCTTAATAATATTTTGACAAAATTGATCCTACTTTAAAAAGTATTTTATTTTTAATTACAAAAGGCACTAGATGTTGCAATTGCCTTTAAAATGAGCTATTATACAGCTCTCTATAATTTTCCAGTGCCCAGCTAGCTGAGGAGGAAAAAAAGCGAAAAGAAAAAAATATCCCGTTTGTGGAGAATAACGTGGTAAAAGTCAATTTTCTTGATTTTCAAGCCAATATATTTTCTTTGTTATTCAAGCCAAAGGGCGGTAAGTTTCCTTTATAGAGGATTCGGACAAGGCGGTTCTAATGGTGTACTTTTTGTTTTGATCTGACGGCTATTTTTAGGAACTATGGGTTTTTTATTTATTAACATTGGACGTGATCGTCTCTTACTAGGTTGCTAGCTACCGTTGCAACCCAGATGATGGTGCTAGCTACCGCTGCTTTTTACCGCTTTTTTAGAAGTTGGGGGGTTTTATATTTCTTAACATTGCAGGCGATCGTCTCTTACTAGGTTGCTAGCTACCGCCGCAACCCGGATAAATACAAACAGGAAAAAGCGTACGGCTTTTTCTTCTTTTAAATAGTAAGAGACGAAACTCAACTAATCAAGTAGCTAACTAAGTTCAATGTATGGAGTGGTTTGTTATTTCATTGATCGTCTTTTAATGTAAATAAAAAATAAAAAAAAATAAAAAATATACCCTTTAGGCAGAAAGTTTTAGTATCAGCCACTTTTCTTGATTTTCAATCCAATATATTTCCCTTGCTGTTCAAGCTAAGGGACAGAAAGTTTACTATACAGGGATTTTGGACAAGGCGGTTCTAATGGTGTACTTTTGAATTTGATCTGACTCCTTTTTTAGGAACTATGGGTTTTTATATTTCTTAACTTTGGACGTGATCGTCTCTTACTAGGTTGCTAGTTAGCGCTGCAACCCGGATATGGACTAAAGTTCGTTCTTTAATGATCGAGCCTTTATGTAACCCGGATTAAAAAATTATTATCATATCTTATATGTAACTTTTATTTTATAAGTCATCGATAGTCTAATGGTAAGTATCCCCACTTTTTACTTGGGAGAAGAGGGTTCAATTCCCCGTCGGGAAGAACTTTTAATATGTTGAATGAAAAGCACTATCTTTTCAATTTAAAATTTAAAAAAGAAACTTGTTTATTTACACTCTAGCTAAAATAATGAAGATAATATGAATGAACCACAGTGTTCAGTTTCTTTGGACTTGAGTTCGTTTTTTAACTATAAATACAAACAGGAAAAAGCCTACGGTTTTTTCTTCTTTTAAATAGTAAGAGACGAAACTCAAACAATCAAGTGCCTAAATAAGTCCAATGTATGGAATGGTTTGTTATTTCAGTGATCGTCTTTTAATGTAAAAATATAAATACTGTAATCTTAACTATAGTGAAGTTGCGTATGCAAGTTAGTATAGGGTAGAGTTTGATCTTTATTATACTTTAATGTAATTCTTTATTATAAAAAACATTTTTTAAGCCTGATGAAGATTTAACTAATGTGTCAAAAGTAAGGTTGAAAGTCGACGATTTTGTTTTGGCCTTATTATAATTGGTATGGTGAAATAATAATATGCATATGGCTCTTAAATCATACTTCTTTATGGTTCCATATGGTCTATTGGCTAGGATAGTTAACTTTCACTTAACAGGCTCGGGTTCGATTCCCGGTGTGGGAAAATTTTTAACTCTATAATCTTCGAACATTTGAACCTTTTATAATTTATAATGATGTATAATATAAATACTGTAATCTTAACTATAGTGAAGTTGCGTATGCAAGTTAGTATAGGGAAGAGTTCGATCTTTATTATAATTATTTTTAAAACAAAATCAGGTGAAATTAATTAGCTAATTTGACAAGACATAGGTAACTAAGGGCAAGAGTTCGTTCTTTACTATAATAAAACAGGCTCGGGTTCGATTCCCGGTGTGGGAAAATTTTTAACTCTATAATCTTCGAATATTTGAAACTTTTATAATTTATAATGATGTATAATATAAATACTGTAATCTTAACTATATTAACTATAATGAAGTTGCGTATGCAAGTTAGTATAGGGAAGAGTTCGATCTTTATTATAATTGTTATATTTCTTATCATTGGACTGATCGTCTCTTACTAGATTGCTAGCTACTGCTGCAACCCAGATTCAGATATATAGTTATTTATGAGAGGCAGCCTGGCCGAGTGGTCCAAGGCACTGGTGTTAGCCACCAGTCTCTTCGGAAGCGTTGGTTCAAATCTTACCGCTGGTATACGATTATGTTTGAAAGACTGCAGTGTGAAAAGACATCAAAAATGCAGTTTTTGGTGGAAAAATTTATTCTCTTTTAGAAATAATTTATTTTAGTTACAAAAGGTTTGTAACCCAATTAATTTTCTTTAAAATGAGCTATTGAACAACCCTCTACGATGTTCCAGTGCCAAGCTATCTGTGGAAAAGAAAAAAAGAAAGAAAAAAATATTCCGTTTAGGCAGAATGTTGTAGTAGCTGCCACTTTTCTTAATTTTCAAGCCAATATATTTCCCTCGCTGTTCAAGCCAAGGGACATAAAGTTTCCCATACAGGGGTTTCGGACAAGGCGGTTCTAATGGTGTACTTTTTGTTTTGATATGACTCCTCTTTTAGGAACTATGGGTTTTTATATTTCTTAACATTGGACGTGATCGTCTCTTACTAGGTTGCTAGCTACCGCTGCAACCCGGATAAAAGTTTTAGTTACTATGTGCCTTGGTTTGTTCTTTACTAGGTTTCAGCTATATCCGATGAAATTTATGCTATAAGATATCATAAAACAATTAATAGCTTTCTACATGTATCTCATATGGTCCAGTGGCTTAGGATAGTTGGCTTTCAACCAATTAGCTTGGGTTCAAATCCCGGTGTGGGAATTATTTTTAAAACAAAATCCAGTGAAATTAATTAGCTAATTTGACAAGACATAGGTAACTAAGGGCAAGAGTTCGTTCTTTATTATAAGCTTTTGATCTAACTTTTTAGGAGTTATGGGTTTTTATATTTCTTAACATTGGACGTGATCGTCTCTTACTAGGTTGATAGCTACCGCTGCAACCTGGACTAGGTTGCTAGCTACCACTGCAACCCGAATAACAAACAGGAAAAAGCCTACGGCTTTTTCTTTTGTGAAATAGTAAGATACGAACCTCAAACAATCAAGTAGCTAACTAAGTCCAATGTATGCAATGGTTTGTTATTGTAAGGATCTTCTTTTAATGTAATTTCGTAAGAAAAATTATTCTATTTAAAAATAATTTGTTTTATAACTACAAAAAGTTTTTAACCCCATTAATTTGCTTTACAATGAGCCATTAAACAACTCTCTACGATGTTCCAGTGCCAAGCTATCTGTGGAATTACTAACTTATACTATAATTAAGTGGCGTATAAAATTTAGTATAGGCAAGAGGTCGTTCTTTATTATATATAACATTGGACGTGATCGTCTCTTACTAGGTTGCTAGCTACCACTGCAACCCGGATGTATTATTACAAACAGGAAAAAGCCTACGGCCTTTTCTTCTTTGGAATAGTAAGAGACGAACCTCAAAGAATCAGGCAGCTAACTAAGTCCAATATAAGCAATTGTCTGTTCTTCTAATGATCAACTTTTAATTTTGTGTTTCTTACTAGGTTGCTAGCTACCACTTAAACCCAGATTATGTAATAGGTTGCTAGCTACCACTGCAACCTAGATATTCTTATTTCTGCTACTATTGGCTAAGGTTCGTTCTTTCATGTAAAACTAGCAAAACATTTTTTAAGTCTGGTGAAGATTTAACTAATGTGTCAAAAGTAAGGTTGCAAGGTCGACGATTTTGTTTTGGCCTTATTATAATTGGTATGGTGAAATAATAATATGCACATGGCTCTTAAATCATACTTCTTTATGGTCCCATATGGTCTAGTGGCTAGGATAATTAACTTTCACTTAACAGGCCCGGGTTCGATTCCCGGTGTGGGAAAATTTTTAACCCTATAATCTTCTAACATTTGAACCTTTTATAATTTATAATGATGTATAATATAAATACTGTAATCTTAAATATAGTGAAGTTGCCTTTGCAAGTTAGTATAGGGAAGAGTTCGATCTTTATTATATATGACGTCACTCTATTCACGTCATAGCTCTAATATAAAACTATGATGACGTTCATTATTTATCTAGTAGGGTTTCAGACAAGGTATTTCTAATGATGTACTTTTGTTTTGATCTGACTCTATTTTTAGGAGTTTTGGGTTTTTATATTTCTTAGCATTGGACTGATCGTCTATTACTAGGTTGCTAGCTACTGCTGCAACCCAAATTCACATATATATTTATTTATGAGAGGCAGCCTGGCCGAGTGGTCCAAGGCACTGGTGTTAGCCACCAGTCTCTTCAGAGGCGTGGGTTCAATTCTTACCGCTGGTATACGATTATGTTTGAAAGACTGCAGTGTGAAAAGACATCAAAATGCAGTTTTTGGAGTGGTCCAAGGCACTCGTGTTACCCACCAGTCTCTTCGGAGGCGTGGGTTCAAATCTTACCGCTGGTATACGATTATGTTTGAAAGACTACAGTGTGAAAAGACATCAAAAATGCAGTTTTTGGTGGAAAAATTTATTCTCTTTTAGAAATAATTAATTTTAGTTACTATAGATTTTTAACCCAATTAATTTCCTTTAAAATGAGCTATTGAACAACCCTCTACGATGTTCCAGTGCCAAGCTATCTCTGGATACAAAAAAAGAAAAAAAGAAAAAAAGAAAAAAATATCCCGTTTGTGGAGAATAACGTGGTTCAAGTCAATTTTCTTGATTTTCAAGACAATATATTTCCCTTGCTGTTCAAGCCAAGGGACAGAAAGTTTCCTATACAGGGGTTTCAGACAAGGCGTTTCTAATGGTGTACTTTTTGTTTTGATCTGACTCCTTTGTTAGGAACTATGGGCTTTTATATTTCTTAACATTGGACGTGATCGTCTCTTACTAGGTTGCTAGCTACCGCTGCAACCCGGATTACTAATAACCCTAACAGGCTCGTTTTCGCCATAATTGAAAAACATTGCTTTTCCTTCGCTGTTGATAGGTATGCTTGTATATATGTTTTTATTGCTGCTACATAAACTGCAATTGCTCCTTCCAAAATTAATATACGAATTTTCAAAGAAGTACGCCTCCGTATATTCACTGTGTTGTCGAACATTTTCCATTGCATCTGTAAACTGTTCCGCAGTTGCCAATCCATATCTTGGAAGCTTTTCATTAAACTGACAACATTTCTTTTGGATATTACTATGAAGCTTTGCCAAGGAATTTCTAGCCGACTTTTCAACAGCATCCGCTCTTTCAAAGAGAATTTTAATCTGTAATTTTGAATACTTTTCGTGATCCTGGTAAAACATGCGTAAAAAGTTTCTCAATTTACGAAGATCAGCCTGCATTTTTGCCATCTTCTTGTATATCTGAATGTAATTTTTCTGTTTGTCCTTATGCGTTCTTCGGTACAACCTCGCAGAGAATTTAATTTTTCTATTATAGCTTTTGTCACCCCAGTATCTACCCATTATTCTGGTAGCAACTTTTTTCTTATGTTTGTTTCGGTAATCTTCATCATTATCATACCGGTCCCTGCTCTTTTGTCTAGCCTGCTCAATTCTTGCTTCTCTGTAATGTTCATCATTACCATACCGTTCCTTGATCTTTTGTTTGGCTGTCTCAATTTTTGCATGTCTATAATCTTCATTATTGTGATAACACATCTTGCTGTTTTCTTTTGCTCTCTCAATTATTACTTCTCGATACGCCTGGTCGGTTGAATACCTTTGCTTTTTTCTTTTCAAGTTACTATCTCTGTTGTTTGTGTAGTACTCTTTCTTCAACTTGCGTATAGCCTGCTTTGATCTAACCATTATTCTAATCAAGAATGAGAGAATTTTCAGTTTTGACTTTCCTTATATACTAATTATGACGTCACTCTATTCACGTCATAACTCTATTATAAAAATATGATGACGTTCATTATTTATTCTAGTAGGGTTTCGGACAAGGCGGTTCTAATGGTGTACTTTTTTTTTATCTGACTCTATTTTTAGGAGTTTTGGGTTTTTATATTTCTTAGCATTGGACTGATCGTCTATTACTAGGTTGCTAGCTACTGCTGCAACCCGAATTCACATAAATATTTATTTATGAGAGGCAGCCTGGCCGAGTGGTCCAAGGCACTGGTGTTAGCCACCAGTCTCTTCAGAGGCGTGGGTTCAATTCTTACCGCTGGTCTACGATTATGTTTGAAAGACTGCAGGGCTATAGCTCGTCCTTTAATGTAATTTTTTAGGATTTATGGGTTTTATATTTCTTAACATTGGACGTGATCTTCTCTTACTAGGTTGCTAGCTACCACTGCAACCTGGATCCGAAAACAAAAAGTTATGAGCTCTGTTGCATTGTAAAGTTCTCTAATACGCTGAACATGATGGCAAGATTTTCATTAAGATTCTATAGTTTTTAGTGGGTGTTTCGCTTTTTTTTAAATAATGCAAATTTTATCAGGCTTGTAACTATTGAAGAATACAATATCATTACAAATAGGAAAAATAGTAAGAGACGGTCTTCTTTGAAATAGTAAGTGACGAACCTCAAGTAACTACCCCTGGAACTACCATATAACAGTTACTATAGATGAGAGACCGTTCTTTACTGTAAACAACCCGGATAATTGACAAACACCATTTATGATGAGCTATATTCGTCCTTTATGTAACTACATCTGGAACCACTATATATCAGTTAGTATGGGAGAGAGGTCGTTCTTTACTGTAACTACTTTAAAAAGTATTTTATTTTTAATTACAAAACGCACTAGATGTAGCAATTTCCTTTAAAATAAGCTATTATACAGCTCTCTATGATTTTCCAGTGCTCAGCTAGCTGAGGAAGAAAATCAAGCGGAAAGAAAAAAATATCCCTTTTGTGGAGAATAACGTGGTAAGAGTCAATTTTCTTGATTTTCAAGCCAAAATATTTTCTTTGTTATTCAAGCCAAAGGACGGTAAGTTTCCTTTATAGAGGTTTCGGACAAGGCGGTTCTATAGGTGTACTTTTTGTTTTGATCTGACTCTTTTTTTTAGGAGTTGGGGGGTTTTATATTTCTTAACATTGGAGGTGATCGTCTCTTACTAGGTTGCTAGCTACCGCTGCAACCCTGATATGGGCGAGAGATCGTTCTTTACTGTAATTAAAGGTAGAACTTTTTCTAATTGATTACAAACAGGAAAATGCCTACGGCTTTTTCTTCTTTGAAATAGTAAGAGACTAGCCTCAAACAATCAAGTAGCTAACTAAATCAAATGTATGTATTGGGTTTTTATTCCAATGACCGTCTTTTAGTGGAAAAGTTTGATATATTGACCTTAAATATAATAACTGTACTAGCCTACACTATAGTTAAGTGGCCTATAAAATTTAGTATAGGCAAGAGGTCGTTCTTTATTATAATAATATATGGTTATTAGTGGATAATCGGTAAAATATATGTTCTTTATTATAATTATACTGGAAACAAAGAAAAGAGAAAAAAATATCCCGTTTAGGCAGAATGTTGTAGTAGCTGCCACTTTTCTTGATTTTTTAGTACTGATTTTTTAACTTGCGTGCAGCTTGCTTTGATCTAACCATTATGTATTCATGAATAAGACCATTTGCAGTTTTGACGTTTCTTATATAGTAATTATGACGTCACTGCATCAAAAATACAGTTTTTATTGAAAAAATTTATTCTCTTTTAAAAATAAGCTATTTTAGTTACTATAGATTTTTAACCCAATTAATTTCCTTTAAAATGAGCTATTGAACAACCCTCTAAGATGTTCCAGTGCCAAGCTATCTCTGGAAACAAAAGAAAAAAAGAAAAAAATATCCCGTTTGGGGAGAATAACGTGGTAAAAGTCTATTTTCTTGATTTTCAAGCCAATATATTTTCTTTGTTATTCAAGCCAAAGGGCGGTAAGTTTCCTTTATGGAGGATTTGGACAAGGCGGTTCTAATGGTGTACTTTTTGTTTTGATCTGACTCTTTTTTTAGGAGCTACGGGTTTTTATATTTCTTAACATTGGAGGTGATCGTCTCTTACTAGGTTGCTAGCTACCGCTGCAACCCGGATACAAACAGGAAAAAGCCTACGGCTTTTTCTTCTTTTAAATAGTAAGAGACGAAACTCAAACAACCAAGTAGCTAACTGAGTCCAATGTATGGAATGGTTTGTTATTTCAGTGATCGTCTTTTAATGTAAAAAAATATAAATACTCTAATCTTAACTATAGTGAAGTTGCGTATGCAAGTTAGTATAGGGAAGAGTTTGATCTTTATTATGCTTCGATCTAACCATTATTCTAATCAAGAATGAGAGAATTTACATCTGTGCCGTTCTTAAGTTGTAATTATGACGTCAAGGCGTAATGATTTTATTGACGTCAAGGCGCAATGATATTATTTCATGACGTCATCAGAAACAACAATATAATTTCGTGTTTTTCTATTCACTTCATAGCTCTAATATAAAGCTACGACATTCATTATTTATCTAGTAGGGTTTCAGACAAGGTAGTTCTAATGATGCACTTTTGTTTTGATCTTACTCTATTTTTAGGAGTTTTGTTATATTTCTTAGCATGGGACTGATCGTCTCTTACTAGGTTGCTAGCTACTGCTGCAACCCAAATTAACATATATATTTATTTATGAAAGGCAGCCTGGCCGAGTGGTCCAAGACACTGGCGTTAGCCACCAGTCTCTTCGGAGGAGTGGGTTCAAATCTTACCGCTGGTATACGATTATGTTTGAAAGACTGCAGTGTGAAAAGACATCAAAAATGCAGTTTTTGGTGGAAAAGTTTATTCTCTTTTAGAAATAATTTATTTTAGTTATAGATTTTTAACCCAATTAATTTCCTTTAAAATGAGCTATTGAACAACCCTCTACGATGTTCCAGTCCCAAGCTATCTGTGGAAAAGAAAAAGAAAAAAAAAGAAAAAAGAAAAAAATATCCCGTTTGAGGAGAATAACGTGGTTAAAGTCAATTTTCTTGATTTTCAATGGCAATATATTTCCCTTGCTGTTTAAGCCAAGGGACAGAAAGTTTCTTATGCAGGGGTTTCGGACAAGGCGGTTCTAATGGTGTACTTTTTGTTTTGATCTGACTCCTCTGTTAGGAACTATGGGTTTTTATATTTCTTAACATTGGATCTGATCGTCTCTTACTAGGTGGCTAGCTACCACTGCAACCCGGATTATGTGATTAATAGGTTGCTAGCTACCGCTGCAACCTAGATATTCTTTTTTCTGCTACTATGGGTTAAGGTTCGTTCTTTACTGCAAATTTTAACCCCATTAATTTCCTTTAAAATGAACCATTGAACAACTTTCTACGGTGTTCCAGTGCCATCCTATCTGTTGAATTACTAACCTATACTATAATTAAGTGGCGTATAAAATTTAGTATAGGCAAGAGGTCGTTCTTTATTATATTTTAATGTATATGCAGCCCAGATTATATTAAAAATTTTCAGTTAGTATAGGCTTGAGCTCGTTCTTTATTGTAACCACTTAAACCCGGATTATGTAATAGGTTGCTATCTACCGCTGCAACCTAGATATTCTTATTTCTGCTACTATGGGCTAACGTTCGTTCTTTCATGTAAAACTAGCAAAACATTTTCAAGCCTGATGAAGATTTAACTAATGTGTCAAAAGTAAGGTTGCAAGTCGACGATTTTGTTTTGGCCTTATTATAATTGGTATGGTGAAATAATAATATGCATATGGCTCTTAAATCATACTTCTTTATGGTTCCATATGGTCTAGCGGCTAGAATAGTTAACTTTCACTTAACAGGCTCGGGTTCGATTCCCGGTGTGGGAAAACTCTATAATCTTCGAACATTTGAACCTTTTATAATTTATAATGATGTATAATGTAAATACTGTAATCTTAACTATAGTGAAGTTGCGTATGCAAGTTAGTATAGGGAAGAGTTCGATCTTTATTATAATTCTCAAGCCAAAATACTTACCTTGTTGTTAAAGGCAAGGGAGACCAAGTTTTCTGTAGAAGGGTTTCGAACAAGGTGGCTCTAATGGTGTACTTTTTGTTTTGATCTGAGTCTATTTTTAGGAGCTATCGGTTATTTTATTTCTTAACATTGGGCGTGATCGTCTCTCACTAGGTTGCTAACTACCGATGCAACCCAGATCATCAAACACGTTCAAACCTCAATTTTATAGATTATGAGCAAGCGTTCGACTCAGTTTATAGAAGAACTTTAGTTAAGGTCTGATCCTTGTATGGTACTACCGCTGCAACCCAGATTAACATAAACATCATTAATCAGATATTTTATTAAATGCTATATAGTCTAGTGGTTAGGATAGTTGACTCTCATTCAGCCAACCCGAGGTTGACTCCCGGTATGAAAATTCTTAGCTTAATTAAGGTAAATAATCAAAATTAAGCTGTGTTATACCATCTTATCTAAAGATAAATATGTGTTATATCATCCTCTATATAAAGGTTTAATCTAATGCTTCAGTTACTATGGGCTAAAAATCGTTCTTTAATGTAAAAATTCAAATATCTTTGAAAACACTGGAGTACGAAAATACATAAAAAATGCAGTTTATTTGACAAAATTAATTGTACTTAAAAAATATTTTGTTTTTAATTACAAAAGTGACTATATGTTGCAATTTCCTTTAAAATGAGCGATTATACAGCTCTCTATGATTTTTCAGTGCCCTGCTAGCTGAGGAGTAAAAAAAAACAGAAAGAAAAAAAAATTCGTTTGTGGAGAATGTCGTGGTAAAAGTAAATATTCTTGATTTTCAAGCCAATATATTTTCTTTGTTATTCAAGCCAAAGGACGGTAAGTTTGCTATATAGAAGTTTTGGACAAGATGGTTCTAATAGTGTACTTTTTGTTTTGATCTGAATCTTTTTTCAGGAGTTATGGGTTACATTAGTTTTTACTTTGGGGCGTGGTCGTCTCTTACTAGGTTGCTAGCTACCGCTGCAACCCGGATGTTCTTCTAGTGATAGTCTTTTAATATAAATATGGATGAACCACAGGATTGAGTTCCTTTTGGCTCGAGTGCGCTCTTTACTCTAACACATGTAATGAACCGGATCGATCCCTTATGTAATTTGTGAAGAATAACGTGGTTAAAGTCAATTTTCTTGATTTTCAAGCCAATATATTTCCCTTGCTGTTCAAGCCAAGGGACAGAAAGTTTCCTGTACAGGGGTTTCGGACAAGACGGTTCTAATGGTGTAATTTTTGTTTTGATCTGACTCCTTTTTTAGGAGCTATGGTTTTTTTTTATTTCTTAACATTGGACGTGATCTCTTACTAGGTTGCCAGCTACCGCTGCAACCCGGATTTTGATATGAATCTTTTTTCAGGAATTATGGGTTACTTTAGTTTTTACTATGGGGCGTGATCGTCTCTTACTAGGTTGCTAGCTACCGCTGCAACCCTTTATGTAATACATTGAATACAAGTTAGAGTTCCTTTTTTCTATTATAATACGGTGCAACCCGGATCTTCAATTACTACGGGCTATAGATCGGTCTTTATTGTAATAATTGACAAACACTATTTATGATGAGCTATATTCATCCTTTATGTAACTACACCTGGAACCACCATATATCAGTTAGTATGGGAGAGAGATCGTTCTTTACTGTAATTTTTTACCACCTTTGTTTTCAACTATACTCTGTCTCGTGTTTTAAATTAAAAAACCACAGAAAATCAGGCAACTAAGCTATTCAATTACATGCTGTTGTGTGTTATTTACTAATTTTCAGATTGATCCTTTATGTAAAAATCCCAAAGCTGCCAGTATTTCATACCAAAGCAAACAAAGTACTTGTTTTAGTCTTAAATTATAATTTTAGTTACTATGGGCTGAAGTTCGTTCCTTACTGTAAACTATAGTTAAGTGGCCTTCAAAATTTAGTATAGACAAGAGGTCGTTCTTTATTATACATTTTTTGCAAAAAAAACTGATTCTATTTTAAAAATAATTTGTTTTAATTACAAAAGGTTTTTAACCCCGTTAATTTTCTTTAAAATGAGCCATTGAACAATTCTACGACGTTCCAGTGCCAGCTATCTGGGAAATTACTAACCTATACTATAATTAAGTGGCGTATAAAATTTAGTTTAGACAAGAGGTCGTTCTTTATTAAAAAACATTGGACGTGATTGTCTTTTACTAGGTTGCTAGCTACCGCTTCGACCCGGATAATGCCGCAGTAACCAAGTTTTAGAGTTTGTTCTTTAATGTAATTTGACATAAACTTCATTAATCGTATATTTTAATATATCCTATATGGTCTAGAGGTTGGGATAGCTCTCAGCCAGTTGGCTTGAGTTAAATTTCCGTATGGAAAATTTTTACTTATGATGATTTCTTAAGGAACATAATTAAAATTTCTTAATGTAATAAAAATAATTTGTTTTAATTACAAAAGGTTTTTAACCCTATTAATTTCCTTTAAAATGAGTCATTGAACAACTCTCTACGATGTTCCAGTGCCAAGCTATCTGTTGAATTACTAACCTATAATATAATATAATGGCGCATAAAATTTAGTATAGGCAAGAGGTCGTTCTTTATTATATTACTCAGGCAGTGCTAGCGCGCTGCCTATGATAATAAACTGATTACACACAGGAAAAAGCCTACGGCTTTTTCTTCTTTTAAATAGTAAGAGACGAGTCTCAAATAATCAAGTAGCTAGCTAATTCCAAAGGTATTCAATTTTTGTTATTCCAATGATCGTTTTTTATTGTAACTAGGTTTCAGCCATCTCTACAGCCATGATACTATTGGAAATTACATAATCCCTATTTATGTTTTAGTTAACATGGACAAGGTGTCGTTCTTTATTGTATACATCCAACGACTACGACGTCATTGATCAATATTGTACATAAGAAATTAAGTTTTTCGTACAAAATTGATTCTATTTAAAAAAAAAATTAAGTACAAATGGCACTAGATCTAGAGATTTCCCTTTAAAATGAGCCATTACAGAACTCTCTACGATATTCCAGTGCCAAGCTATCTGTGGAAAAGAAAGAAGAAGAAAGAAAAAAAGATGCCGTTTAGGCAGAAAGCTGTAGTAGCTGCCACTTTTCTTGATTTTTAAGCCAATATATTTCTCTTGCTGTTCAAGCCAAATGACAGAAAGTTTCCTATACAGGGGTTTCAGACATGGCGGTTCTAATGGAGTACTTTTTGTTTTGATCTGTCTATTTTAGGAGTTATTGGTGTTTATATTTCTTAACATTGGACGCGATCGTCTCTTACTAGATTGCGAGCTACCGCTGCAACCCGGATGCTTTGTATAAACCCTGATACGGTCATTAGAAATACAGTAATTAATAATATACTATTACAAACAGGAAAAAGCCTACGTCTTTTTCTTATTTGGAATAGTAAGAGACGAACCTCAAAGACTCAGGCAGCTAACTAAGCCTAATATTGGCAATGGTTTGCTCTTCTAGTGATCGTCCTTTAATATAATTAGTTAATAAGGGCTAGGTGTCGTTCTTTATTGTAAAATTAACTTTCACTTAACAGGCCCGGGTTCGATTCTCGGTGTGGGAAAATTTTTAACCCTATAATCTTCTAACATTTGAACCTTTTATAATTTATAATGATGTATAATATAAATACTGTAATCTTAAATATAGTGAAGTTGCCTATGCAAGTTAGTATAGGGAAGAGTTCGATCTTTACTGTAATGCTGCAACCCAAATTCACATATATATTTATTTATGAGAGGCAGCCTGGCCGAGTGTTCCAAGACACTGGTGTTAGCCACCAGTCTCTTCGGAGGAGTGGGTTCAAATCTTACCGCTGGTATACGATTATGTTTGAAAGACTGCAGTGTGAAAAGACATCAAAAATGCAGTTTTTGGTGGAAAAATTTTTTCTCTTTTAGAAATAATTTATTTTAGTTACAAAAGGTTTTTAACCCAATTAATTTACTTTAAAATGAGCTATTGAACAACCCTCTACGATGTTCCAGTGCCAAGCTATCTGTGGAAAAGAAAAAGAAAAAAGAAAAAAGAAAAAAATATCCCGTTTGGGGAGAATAACGTGGTTAAAGTCAATTTTCTTGATTTTCATGCCAATATATTTCCCTTGCTGTTCAAGCCAAGGGACTGAAAGTTTCTTATACAGGGGTTTCGGACAAGGCGGTTCTAATGGTGTACTTTTTAATTTGATCTGACTCCTCTGTTAGGAACTATGGGTGTTTATATTTCTTAACATTGGACGTGATCGTCTAAGTTGCTAGCTACCGCTGCAACCCGGATGTTACAACCATCACGGTTGCAGGGGTAGCTGCAACGTAGTAAAGGACGAACCACGGCCCTTTGTAAAGTTTTTAGTTACTATGGCCAGATTTGTTCTTTCCTAGGTTTCAGCAATCTCTACAGCCATGACATTGATGGTACTTATATAATCCCACGTTTTAATGAACTAAATCAAGCTTTTATGTAATGACGTTAGTTGCAGCTGGGTTTTTTTATATGCTATATGATTACAAACACGAAAAAGCCTACGGCTTTTTCTTCATTGAAAGAGTAAGAGACGAACTTCAAACAATCAAGTATCTAACTAAGTCCAATGTCAGCAATGGTTTGTTATTCCAATGATCGTCTTTTAATGTAACAAGCCAAGGGACTGAAAGTTTCCTATACAGGGGTTTCGGACAAGGCGGTTCTAATGGTGTACTTTTTGTTTTGATCTGACTCCTTTTTTAGGAACTATGGGTTTTTATATTTCTTAACATTGGACGTGATTGTCTCTTACTAGGTTGCTAGCTAGGCGGTTCTAAATCGTTCTTTACTGTAAATTTAGCGATTCTGAACTAAAAACGAAAATAAAATAAAAATTAATTTTTTCAATTTTTACGTCACGTCGCTAATTAGGTCATATATGGTTAACACAATAGGTTTTAGATATTACGTCATGTCACTTATTACGTCATATATGGTTATTAGTAGATAATCGGTAAAATATTCGTTCTTTATTATAAACAAACAGGAAAAATCCTATGGATTTTTCATAATTTGAATAGTAAGAGACAACCTGGCAACAACTTACGGTTATGACATCATTGATCTATCTTTAACATTACAGTACAGTCTTATTTTAGTTTCTATGGGCTTGAAGTTTGTTCTTTACTGTAATCAGGTAGTTAACTAAGTCCAATATGTGCATTGATTTGGTGTTCTAATGATTGTCTTTTAATACAAAACATAAATTTGTCCTTGAAAGCCTACGTGGCGCAGTGGATAGTATGTTGGAATTCTGCTCCAAAAGTCAAAGGCTCCATTCCGGCCAAAGACAATTTTTATACATTTGTCATTTTAAAGTCTATAAGAAACTTCTATGAATAAATTCTACAGGAGATCCTCTTTACTGACATATTTTATGATGAACTATGTCAATTCTGTATGTATATTACATAATCCCTATCTATGTTTCAGTTAACATTGGCTAGGTGTCGTTCTTTATTATAAAAAGGAAAAAGAAAAAATATCCCGTTTGGGGAGAATAACGTGGTTAAAGTCAATTTTCTTGATTTTCAAGCCAATATATTTCCCTTGCTGTTCAAGCCATGAACAGCATGAACTGTATTTGGTGGAAAAATTTATTCCCTTTTAGAAATAATTTATTTTAGTTACTATAGATTTTCAACCCAATTAATTTCCTTTAAAATGAGCCATTGAACAACTCTCTACGATGTTCCAGTGCCAAGCTATCTCTGGAAAAGAAGAAAAAAGAAAAAATAATATCCTGTTTAGGCAGAATGTTGTAATAGCTGCCACTTTTCTTGATTTTCAAGCCAATATATTTCCTTTGCTGTTTCAAGCCAAGGGACAGAAAGTTTACTATACAGGGGTTTCGGACAAGGCGGTTCTAATGGTATACTTTTGAATTTGATCTGACTGTTTTGTTAGGAACTATGGGTTTTTATATTTCTTAACATTGGACGTGATCGTCTTTTACTAGGTTGCTAGCTACCGCTGCAACCCGGATCCTGAACTGAGATAAACTGGTTTGTCTGTTATTAGCCAGAGTCGAATTGTGCTTGGACTGGATTATGTAGCAAGATTGTGTGTTTTTCTTCAACCTGCGGCTTTTATAGAAACTCTAGTAGAATTTAATCACTTTTTTCTTGTTTTCTCATCTGTCCCTCAAAAAAAAAATAATCCCTTTGTATCTTTTCAAAATATTGTAAACAGTATCCTTTTCAATATGATTTCTCCGATACAAATCATCACTCGTGCCTCTGGATCGATGCAGACTTGATAGTATTCAGGTGATAAGCCTCGTCATTTCTGTAGTTGATGTTTCTCCGGATTGATGCTGACTTGATAGTATTTTGACAATACTCTTCATTATCTCTGTATTTGATGTTTCTCCGGATGGATCCAGACTTGACATTTGAAGTGATCGTCTCTTAATAGGTTGCTAGCTACCGCTGCAACCCGGATTACTCCAATGATCATCTTTTAATGAATCTTTATTATAACAACCTAAAATTACATAATCAATATTTATGTCACAGTTAACATGGGCTAGGTGTCCTTCTTTATTGTAATCTTGCTAGGTTACTAGCTACTGCTGCAACCCAGATTCACATATTTTTATTTATGAGAGGCAGCCTGGCCGAGTGGTCCAAGGCACTGGTGTTAGCCACCAGTCTCTTCGGAGGCGTGGGTTCAAATCTTACCGCTGGTATACGATTATGTTTGATAGACTGCAGGGTGAAAAGACATCAAAAATGCAGTTTTTGGTGGAAAAGTTTATTCTTTTTTAGAATTTTTTTATTTTAGTTACTTTAGATTTTTAACCTGATTAATTTCCTTTAAAATGAGCCATTGAACAACTCTCAGCGATGTTCCAGTGCCAAGCCATCTCTGGATACAAAAGAAAAAATAAAAAAATAAAAAAATATCCCGTTTAGGCAGAATGTTGCAGTAGCTGCCACTTTTCTTGATTTTCAAGGCAATATATTTCCCTTGCTGTTCAAGCCATGGGACAGAAAGTTTACTATACAGGGGTTTCGGACAATGCGGTTCTACTGGTGTACTTTTTTGTTTTGATCTGACTCCTTTTTTAGGAGAACTATGGGTTTTTATATTTCTTAACATTGGACGTGATCGTCTCATACTAGGTTGCTAGCTACCGCTGCAACCCGGATGTAACTACACCTGGAACCACCATATATCAATTAGTATGAGAGAGAGAGAGAGATCGTTCTTTACTGTAATCTTTTAATGTAATTCTTGGTCTAATCTGATCCCTTCTTTGTTTGATGTTAAATTACAAACAGGAAAAAGCCTATAGCTTTTTCTTAATTCGAATAGTAAGAGACGACCTGGCTACAAAATATGATTATGATATCGTTGATCAATCTTTAACATGAAATGACCTTTACTGTAACTCTTACTAGGTTGCTAGCTACCGCTGCAACCCGGATTTGTTTTTTACTAGTTTTGAACCATCTCTACAGCCATGATACTATTAGAAATTACATAATCCCCCTTTACTTGTCAGTTAACATGGGCATGGTGACGCTCTTTATTGTACTACCGCCGCAATCCAGACTAGGTTGCTAGCTACCGCTGCAACCAGAATAATTGATAAACACCATTTATGATTAGCTATATTCGGCCTTTTTACAACTATACCTGGAACCACGATATTTCAGTTAGTATGGGAGAGTGATCGTTCTTTACTGTAAAAAGAACAAACAAAACATTTACGCAGCAAAGAACAAGCATAATGATTTACGAGTAAACATCATCAATTTTGTGGCTACTTTTATTGATTCTGAGACAGCGGCATGAAATATGTTTTCTTGTTAGGCTATATCGTATGTCTCAAGAGCTTTAAACTGGTTAGGGTTGATTGGATTAGCTGTTGAGTCAATAGAAGCTGAGTTGCATATGGGTCGAGTTAAGCAATGATTGAGTGAAATATAGTTTGAATTGTGTAGGTGGTTAAAGTGCATGGGTGGGGATGAGATATTGTCTTAAAGTTTCTGGCATGTTTATTCTTTTAACATTATAGACCATATCATTGTAATCTAAATGGTCCCTGATCACATCCCGGCACAATGAATGGAGTGACCCGTCAGAGTCATTGAAGGCAAGTTTATAGAGTTTCCAAAACCATTTTTTCTTTGGTGTTAGTTCTGAAGTATTACTGTTTTTCACTAATTGCTTGATTATTTTTGGTATTTCTTCTTAACAACTAATGGTAACTTGGAATGATAAAGTCTCTCGTTTTCTAAGAATTGTTCGGCTATGGCAAAATGTTCTTCGAATGAACTGTTTTCTAACGCAATGATTAAGGCTGTCTCACATTTGTACATTTGGGTCAGCTCCATTGCTCAGCAGCAGTTGACATATATCTATTTTGCTATTTTCAGCAGCAGCATGCAAAGCTGTTTCGTTGTGAAAGGTGCTTTTGACATTTGGGTCGGTTCCATTACTCAGCAGCAGTTGACAAATATCCAGTTTACCATTTTCAGCAGCAGAATGGAGAGATGTTCTATTATGAAAGCTGTCTGTCGCATTTGGATCGGCTGTATTGCTCAGCAAAAGTTGACAAATATACAGTTTACCATGTGCAGCATCATTATGAATAGATGTATTATATAACAAGTTAACGTTCGCATGTGGGTCAGCTACATTACTAAGCACCAGTTGACAAATATCAAGTTTGTTTTTTTAAGTAGCAGAATTGAGAGCTCTATTGACGCTGAAGCCAAATTTCGAAGTTAGGTCAGCTCCATTGTTTAGAAGATATTCAATCACATCACTTTGATTTTTAGATAGGGCCAAATGTAGAGGGCTTATCCTATAAATATCTAGGGCATTTACCATGGCACCATTTGAAACAAGTAGCTTACAAATATCTAGTGCACGTTTTTCAGCAGCATGATGTAAAGGTGTTTTTTCTTCATAATACTTCAGATTCGGGTTGGCTCCAATGCTAAGAAGTTTTTGGCAAATATTCAAATTCATGTTTCCTTTAATCTGTTTTAAGAGGGCTTTGTGTTTATTCTTAATTTTCCTTTTTCTTACTTGTGAAACCATTGCAATAAATAATTTCCTTCTAAACTTTTGTGTTTAGGTAACGTATCAAGTATAAAAAACCTATCGAAAAACAAAACTAATTTTAAAATTTTAAGGTATAATACCAGTTTAAATTACAAGATTAAAATTATTACTCAGATACCATAAAATTTTTTACAGTTTTTGACTTTATCGATTCTCAGCTAAAACTAAAATAAAATATAAGTAGATATTTTCAATTTTAACGTAATCACTCATTACTTCATATATGGTTATTACATGTTTGAAATCATCACAATAATGTAAACATTCTGTTTTTTAGAGTTTTGGTTACTATTGACACGAGCTGCTGTTACAATACTGTTCTTTACCAGGAACTTTTTTATAAGAACCCTGGTTGCAAACCAGAAAAATCCTAAGGCTTGTTCTTCTTTGGAATAGTATAAGACGAACCTCAAAGAATCAGGCAGCTAACTAAGTCCATACTATATGGAATAGTTTTGTGTTCTAATGGGTTTCTATATTTCTTAACATTGGATATGTTCCTTATGAAGTTCGTCTTTTTATGTAAAAAGAAAAAAAGAAAAAAAAATATCCCGTTTAGGCAGAATGTTGTAGTAGCTGCCACTTTTCTTGATTTTCAAGCCAATATATTTCCCTTACTGTTCAAGCCAAGGGACAGAAAGTTTCCTATACAGGGGTTTTTCGGACAAGGCGGTTCTAATGGTGTACTTTTGAATTTGATCTGACTCCTTTGTTAGGAACTATGGGTTTTTATATTTCTTAACATTGGACGTGATCGTCTCTTACTAGGTTGCTAGCTACCAGTGCAACCTGGATTTAAAATGATCCATTGAACAACTCTTTACGATGTTCTAGTGATAAGCTATCTATGGAATATAAAGTTTAAAATACAACCTTACCACGAACTGTTTGATTGCTTCAAAAACAAAAATCTAATGTCTTTGAAAAGACAGCAGTATGGAAAGACATCAAAAATACAGTTTTTAGTAGAAACATTTATCCTGTTTTAATTTGTTTTAGTTACAAAAGATTTTTAAACAAATTAATTTCCTTTAAAATTAGCCATTCAACAGCTTTCTACGATGTTCCAGTGCAAAGGTATCCCTGGATAAAAAGAAAGAAAAAAATATCCCGTTTAGGCAGAATGTTGTAGTAGCTGCCACTTTTCTTGATTTTCAAGGCAATATATTTCCCTTGCTGTTCAAGCCAACTGACAGAAAGTTTCCTATACAGGGGTTTCGGACAAGGCGGTTCTAATGGTGTACTTTTTGTTTTGATCTGACTCCTTTGTTAGGAACTATGGGTTTTTACATTTCTTAACATTGGACGTGATCGTCTCTTACTAGGTTGCTAGCTACCGCTGCAACCCTGATTTCTTATTTCTGCTACTATGGGCTAAGGTTCGTTCTTACATGTAAAACTAGCAAAACATTTTTTAAGTCTGATGAAGATTTAACTAATGTGTCAAAAGTGAGGTTGCAAGTCGGCGATTTTGTTTTGGCCTTATTATAATCGGTATGGTGAAATAATAATATGCATATGGCTCTTAAATCATACTACTTTATGGTCCCATATGGTCTAGTGGCTAAGATAGTTAACTTTCACTTAACAGGCCCGGGTTCGATTCCCAGTGTGGAAAAATTTTTACCTCTATAATCTTCGAACATTTGAACCTTTTATAATTTATAATGATGTATAATATAAATACTGTAATCTTAACTATAGTGAAGTTGCCTAAGCCAGTTATTATAGGGAAGAGTTCGATCTTTATTATAAAACTAGCAAAAAATTTTTTAAGCCTGATGAAGATTTAACTAATGTGTCAAAAGTAAGGTTGCAAGTCGACGATTTTGTTTTGGCCTTAGTATAATTGGTATGGTGAAATAATAATATGCATATGGCTCTTAAATCATACTTCTTTATGGTTCCATATAGTCTAGTGGCTAGGATAGTTAACTTTCACTTAACAGGCTTGGGTTCGATTCCCGGTGTGGGAAAATTTTTAACTCTATAATCTTCGAACATTTGAACCTTTTATAATCTATAATGATGTATAATATAAATACTGTAATCTTAACTATAGTGAAGTTGCGTATGCAAGTTAGTATAGGGAAGAGTTCGATCTTTATTATATTTTAATGTAACAAATCCAGCTGGTGTCTTTTTCTTTTAATTTGTAGTTCAGCTATCAATAAAACCCTATCATTACTGTATCATTAACTATAATTAAGTTGAGTATCTAATCTATTATAGGCAAGAGTTCGTTCTTTATTATAATGAATAACAAAGAAAATATATTGGCTTGAAAATCAAGAAAATTGATTTTAACCACGATATTCTCCACAAACGGCATCTTTTTTTCCGCTTTTTTTCTCTTCAGCTAGCTGGGCACTGGAAAATCATAGAGAGTTGTATAACATCTCATTTTAAAGGAAATTGCTACATCTAGTGTCTTTTATATTTAAAAATAAAATAGTTTTTAAAGTAGAATCAATTTTGTCAAAAAACTGCATTTTTGATGTATTTTCATGCTGCAGTCTTTTCAGAGATATTTGAATTTTGAACCAATCAAACAGTTCATGGTAATGAACTCTATAGTAAAAATTTAAATAGGCTAGAGGTCGATCTTTACCATACTATAATGCCTTATGTATGATATCCTAATGATCGTCTTTTTGTAATTCTTTATGGTTCCATATGGTCTAGTGGCTAGGATAGTTAACTTTCACTTAACAGGCTCGGGTTCGATTCCCGGTGTGGGAAAATTTTTAACTCTATAATCTTCGAACATTTGAACCTTTTATAATCTATAATGATGTATAATATAAATACTGTAATCTTAACTATAGTGAAGTTGCGTATGCAAGTTAGTATAGGGAAGAGTTCGATCTTTATTATAATAATAACAAAATTTAATTAGAGTTCGTTCTTTATTGTTATGTTAGCATTGGACGTGATCGTCTCTTATTGTGATGATCGTCTCTTAAAAATTAGTTTTGGTTTTATTAGGTTCTAGCAATTCGACGCGTGATTTTATGGGTAGCATAGACTAAATACAACTGAATTCATCGATTTATGCTAGCAAAACATTTTTTAAGTCTGATGAAGATTTAACTGATGTGTCAAAAGTAAGATTTCAAGTCGACGATTTTGTTTTTGTCTTATTATAAAAACCCTGATTACAAACAGGAAAAAGCTTACGGCTTTTTCTTCTCTGGAGTAGTAAGAGACAACTCTGGCAGCTAACTGGTCAAAAAAAATCTGGCAGCTAACTAAGTCCAATGTATTCAATGGTTTGTTATTCCAACGATTGTCTTTTAATGTAACTACCATTGCAGTCCGGAATATATACAAGCAGCTTCCATGTTTTAATTACAAAAGGTTTTTAACCCCATTAATTTCCTTCAAAATGAGCCTTTGAACAACTCTCTACAATGTTGCAGTGCCATGCTATCTGTTGACTTACTAACCTATACTATAATTAAGTTGTGTATAAAATTTAGTATAGGTAAGAGGTCGTTCTTTATTATAATTTAATGTAATAATTAAGTGTCGTATAAAATTTAGTATAGGGAAGAAGTCGTTCTTTATTATAATTTTTAACCCCATTAATTTCCTTCAAAATGAGCCATTGAACAACTCTCTCCAGTGCCATGCTATCTGTTGAATTACTAACCTATACTATAGTTAAGTGGCGTATAAAATTTAGCATAGGTAAGAAGTCGTTCTTTATTATATAATTTTTTCATTATAGATTTTGTCACCCCAGTAACGCTCCTTGATCTTTTGTTTTGCTGTCTCAATTTTTACTTCTCGATACACCTGGACGGTTGAATACCTTTGCTTTTGGTTTTTCTTATATTTGATGCGGTAATCTTCATCATTGTGATAACTCTCCTTGATCTTTTGTTTAGCTGTCTCAATTTTTGCATGTCTATAATCTTCATCATTGTGATAACACATCTTGCTGTTTTGTTTTGCTCTCTCAATTACTACTTCTCGATACGCCTGGTCGGTTGAATACCTTTGTTTTGCTCTTTCAATTTTTACTTCTCGCTGC
This sequence comes from Artemia sp. Qi Xiang Cuo, assembly GCF_049724085.1. Classification (NCBI taxonomy): domain Eukaryota; kingdom Metazoa; phylum Arthropoda; class Branchiopoda; order Anostraca; family Artemiidae; genus Artemia; species Artemia sp. Qi Xiang Cuo. The sequence continues at coordinate 194,499 of NW_028300809.1, forward strand.
ACCTGGTCGGTTGAATACCTTTGTTTTTCTCTCTCAATTATTAATTCTCGATAAGCCTGGTAGGTTGAATACATTTTCTTTTGTCTATCAATTTTTACTTATCTATGCGCCTGGTCGGTTGAATACCTTTGCTTTTCTCTTTTCAAGATACTATCTCTGTTGTTTGTGTAGTACTGTTTTTTCAATTTGCGTGCAGCTTGCTTGACTGAAACCATTATGTAATTATGAATGTGAAAATTTACAGTTCTGACGCTTCCTATATAGTAATTATGACGTCACAGCGTAATGATTTTATTGTTGACGTCAAGGCGCAATGATATTATTTCATGACGTCATCAGAAACAACAATATAATTTCGTGTTTTTCTATTCACTTCATAGCTCTAATATAAAGCTACGACATTCATTATTTATCTAGTAGGGTTTCAGACAAGGTAGTTCTAATGATGTACTTTTGTTTTGATCTTACTCTATTTTTAGGAGTTTTGTTATATTTCTTAGCATGGGACTGATCGTCTCTTACTAGGTTGCTAGCTATTGCTGCAACCCAAATTCACATATATATTTATTTATGAGAGGCAGCCTGGCCGAGTGGTCCAAGACACTGGTGTTAGCCACCAGTCTCTTCGGAGGAGTGGGTTCAAATCTTACCGCTGGTATACGATTATGTTTGAAAGACTGCAGTGTGAAAAGACATCAAAAATGCAGTTTTTGGTGGAAAAATTTATTCTCTTTTAGAAATAATTTATTTTAGTTACAAAAGGTTTTTAACCCAATTAATTTCCTTTAAAATGAGCTATTGAACAACCCTCTACGATGTTCCAGTGCCAAGCTATCTGTGGAAAAGAAAAAGAAAAAAGAAAAAAGAAAAAAATATCCCGTTTGGGGAGAATAACGTGGTTAAAGTCAATTTTCTTGATTTTCATGCCACTATATTTCCCTTGCTGTTCAAGCCAAGGGACAGAAAGTTTCTTATACAGGGGTTTCGGACAAGGCGGTTCTAATGGTGTACTTTTTAATTTGATCTGACTCCTCTGTTAGGAACTATGGGTTTTTATATTTCTTAACATTGGACGTGATCGTCTCTTACTAAGTTGCTAGCTACCGCTGCAACCCGGATCTCTTACTAGGTTGCTAGCTACCGCTGCAACCCGTATATTTAAAATTTTTTTTAAGACCTGGGCACTTCCTATAGAAGGAGTTGTCGTAGAAACTTGAAAAATAACACAACTCGATTGGAGATTGTTAGAACTAGTGCTCTTTTTAATAGTCGAAAATGACCGGATGACCACAGCCCCCCCCCCCCCTCCTACACCAATTTGTTACTTAAACACATCAATTTGAAATTTCAATATAGGTATTTTCTTCAACATAGTTGAATACTTTAATTACTATTGGTTATTGCTCGTTCCTTAATATAATTGTAGTAGCTGCCACTTTTCTTGATTTTCAAGCCAATATATTTCCCTTGCTGTTCAAGCCAAGGGACAGAAAGTTTACTATACAGGGGTTTCGGACAAGGTGGTTCTAATGGTGTACTTTTTGTTTTGATCTGACTCCTTTGTTAGGAACTATGGGTTTTTATATTTCTTAACATTGGACGTGATCGTCTCTTACTAGGTTGCTAGCTACCACTGCAACCCAGATATAGCTCGTTTTTTAATGCAATACTTGTCGAAAGATGAACGTGTAGAAATATTGCATTCACTTATTACGTCATATATGGTTATCTTTTAATGTATTATTACAAACAGGAAAAAGCCTACGGCTTTTTCTTCTTTGGAATAGTAAGAGACGAGCCTCAAAGAATCAGGCTGCTAACTAAGTCCAATATAAGCAATTGTTTGTTCTTCTAATGATCATATTTTAATTTGGCGTTTCTTACTAGGTTGCTAGCTACCACTTAAACCCGGATTATGTAATAGGTTGCTAGCTACCACTGAAACCTAGATATTCTTTTTTCTGCTACTATGGGCTAAGATTCGTTCTTTCATGTAAAACTAGCAAAACATTTTTTAAGCCTGATGAAGATTTAACTAATGTGTCAAAAGTAAGGTTGCAAGTCGACGATTTTGTTTTGGCCTTATTATAATTGGTATGGTGAAATTATAATATGTATATAGCTCTTAAATCATACTTCTTTATGGTTCCATATGGTCTAGTGGCTAGGATAGTTAACTTTCACTTAACAGGCTTGGGTTCGATTCCCGGTGAGATAAAATTTTTAACTCTTTAATCTTCGAACATTTGAACCTTTTATAATTTATAATGATGTATAATATAAATACTGTAATCTTAACTATAGTGAAGTTGCGTATGCAAGTTAGTATAGGGAAGAGTTCGATCTTTATTATACTGGAACCACCATTTATCAGTTACTATGGATGAGAGATCATTCTTTACTGTAGCAACCCGGATAACCTATACTATAATTAAGTGGCGTATAATATTTAGCATAGGTAAGAGGTCGTTCTTTATTATAACTATTATTATTTTTTTCACGTATGAGAGCATAAATAGTATCCCCTTCAATCATGTTTCTGTTCAGAATATTTTTATTCCATTGCCTTGGAGGTATAATAGCAGCTCGGACAATATTTGCGAGTACCATGGCAAAGCATTGGCTGCCTGCGTATCCAGATAGAAATATATTATCTTCTGCTTGATTCCAGTCAGCATGTATAATTCTTGATACCTTTCTATTACTATCAAGAGTAACATATGCACTTGCTGGTGCATTTGCATTATTAGCATTATTTTGTTGTTCTTGACGATCTTGGGCCGGTTGAATGACACGAAATATATCATTGTGATCAAGTTTCGCATTAATATTTAATTTTTTCTCTTTTGTTGACAAAAAACCAACAAAGAGAAAAATCTCTAAATAAAAAAAAAAAAAAAAAAAAGAAACAAACGAGACTGTGGCCCGGGGAGTGAAAATAAAAAAAACAGAAACAAAACAACGTTTATATTTCGCCTTTATAAAAAAAAGGCGTATTCAGCACGAAAGACACAAAAAAAAAACAAGATAAAACTAAAAACCAATAAAACCACCACCAAAAAAAAAAAAAAAACAAAAATTAACAAACGGCGCAAAATAATCCACGTTGGGAAAAGATGCAATTATAGAGTTACTTCAGTGAGGACACCAGAGTAACTGAGGAAAAATAAAAAAATTGTAAATTAATTTAATTATTCAGTTGCGAAATAATCCCTTTGTTAGCTATTACTGAAGCTAATTGTTTTGGTCTAGCAGGTAAAATAGTCCCCTGGTGATTATTTAAAATTTTTACTTCTTTATTGACAATTGATTCACTCTTTAGAAGGTTATCATAAATTGGGTCAATATTTAAATTACCCGTGTCCCTATTTATGGAAAGGTTTAGCAAACATATGTTTTTTAATTTCTATGGCTTCCCTGGCCCATTGGGTGTACCCCTTGTCATTAGAAACAGCCAAGGCTTCATCAAATCTTACAAAATGATCTGGTTTAAGCCAAATATGCTCTGCTAAATCTGAAACAAAACTTTCTGGAGGCTTGCTTAATTGTAGGGTTTTTTCTATTGAGTTTCGGTGTTCAATAAACCTTTCAACAAATTGTTGGTGAGTCCTACCAATATAGAACTTCCCACAAGAACACGGAATTTTATACACCCCACTTACTAAATTTCCCCGAGTTAAATCCTTACCAGAACTAAAAAAACTACTCATTGGCCTCAGCGATTGGAAACATGTATCAATGCCAAATTTACGTAAAACCCGTGAAAGTTTCTCCCCCAAACCAGGTACATATGGTAATGAAATGAAGCTTTTTGATACAACTAAATCTAAAGATTGAGAAACCTCAATAACCCTACTACTATGTTTGGCCCGTCTATTTTCAATTATTTTATCAATGAACTTAATTGGATAACTATTACAAAATAAAATATCCCTCAAGTATAACAAAACTCAAGTAAAAATGTTGACAATTACCTGCGTCAACAATTGCACACTGTAAACTTAGTCCTTGGGACTTGTGTATTGTAATGGCAAAGGCCAGTTGAAGAGGAAACTGTCTTCGCGTAAAAAAGACTTGCTTCAAAACTTCAAAGCGCACGGTTTCTCTGCCAATTTCAACCGGAAGTTCCAGTCCATCAAATTTTACAAGAACTCCAATTATTTCTCCGTTTGGTAGCAACTTGAAGCTTGTTACTGTTTCCATTGATCCATTTACTAGCCCCTTAGCAACACAAATATTTCTTTGGAGCATTAAACGTGCACCTACTGCAAGTAACAAGCTCATGAAAGAACCGGCTGTTCTTTTTTTGTGTTTGCCAAAGTTTAAAACAGTGTTTGCTGCTTTCTGTTCGATTCGTTTGTCGTCAACAACTGAAGAGAGTCGATCAACTGCAGAAAGTTTAACGTAGTCTGAGCAGCTTTTTGTAAGAAGTAAATCGTTAACTACCATACAATTTTCATTGGTGGGCATAAGAATGACAGGTCTATTTCCCTCTTCACACAATTTTGAGTAAAGATCTATTATTTCGTCATTTGAAGCTCTGTAGGAGTTCCCAATTTTTCTCTTGTAAAGACTATTCAAATTTTCACCAGTGCAAAACCCCTGTCTAATTTCAGCAAGTGTATTAGCATAACTTTTATTCATCTTTTTTCTCACATTTATGCTTAGTTCCTCATACTCAAATAGATGCCAGAGGTTAAAAGTACCAACTGATTCGATCCTGTTTTTTACCTCTAGTCGTGTGAGAGGCATATAAGGAGGATTACCACTTACTGGTCTTAATTGAAGAAAATCTCCCAAAAATACGCAGTTAGCATTACCCATTGGCAAATCAACTGCCAATATTTTTGATAGTCTTAAATGAATGTAGGTTAAAAGAAGAGACGAAACCATACTAATTTCATCAATAATAAAAAGTCTTGTCTCCTTAAGTGTCTTTCTCAAAGTAAGAAGTTTTTCAGTGGAGAGAGGTGTGTATTTTGTGGTGTTTTCCTGATCAATAGCTAAACTTAAACAACTATGTATTCTTAAACCATTTATGCTATGTGCAGCAATACCAGTAGGTGCCATAACTACAACGGGACAATCTTCGTTCTTGAACTTGTTGCAAAGTAGTCTTCTCAAGACTCTGATAACCCTAGATTTTCCTGTACCCCCACATCCCGATACAATCAACTTCAAAGATGTTGCACCATTGCGCTTGGTAACTGAGTCTAAAGTTTTGTCAACAACTCTCTTTTGATCGATATTGAGCGACTCATAATCATTTTTCAACCTGTCTTCGGTGTCACCATTTAAAATCTGTTTGTTTGCGTCTAACAAATCATCCATAGCATCTGCTGCTCTGTCAATGACTCCTCACTGAATTGCATTTTCTGGGTCATCTTCAATGTTTTCATCAATATTTTCTGCCTTCAGAATTTCTTTTGCACGTTCTCGGACCCTTTCTTCAAAATCTATATCGTTTTTCCTCTTAACAACAAATTTTTCATGGTAAGCTACCATGTCGGGATAGTTTACACTTTCAACACAGTAGGTTTCGTAGTTGCTATTTCCACTGACTACTAGTTCATTTTCATCTCTCCAAGGTTTAAACAATTTTAAAAGATCTCCATAGCAAGCATTTTTCTTCTCGTCAGTTTCAAATGGGTTTACCTTTCTGTGCTGTATGATATACAGTTTAAAAAGCCTTTTTCTGAGGTAGAAGGACCCGTCAGTTAACATCATATTATCATCAGTACCATTACGCTCCCGTTCATACCAAGACAATAACTGAAGAAGACTGATATTTTCCATATGTTCCGGTCTTTTAGGGTAGATATCAATAACCCAGTGGGCAATGTACAAATCACTACTCTGTGGACCGTTTTTAGCAAGCTTTTCAAGCTCCTCATACCTTCTCAGTGTCCTCTTCACCTCGCTTTTTTTCGCAAGGTCAATATATCTAAATTGCCAAGAAATACTATATAATTTAGTACCAAGAAGCCTATCAGCAGCTTCAACTGCTCCAACTTGACGGGTTTTTATGGACTTCTACAAGTAGGACATATTTCGTTGACCAAGACTTTGTCAAGCATTATTTACTTCCTCCCACATTGCTTCTATTTCGACACTCTCTGCTTTTGTCATGTAATCGGTAATTTAATACGGTAATTTAGAGCCCAAATGACCAATATATTGAACATCAATGTTTGCTTGATTAGCAATAATTAACGCAGGAGAATAGTCATTTATTTAACGCTCGTCATCTCTTCGAAGCAGATGATATATTCTTTTTCTTGGCTTTTTACGGTTTGTACCATGAGCCAAGCAGTCAAGGATGTCATATAATTCTGTTTGTTCCTTTGTAGGACGAGGAAAGCCAAACTTACAATACGTAACCCATCTTCCTCTTTTTCTCTTATATTTTCTTTGACAGTATGTATTACAGCGGTGCACTTGATGGTCTTTGACCAGTTTGTGAAGAGTTGGACTAGTCAATCTATTTGGTATTTCACAAGTAATAATACTATTGATATACTGAATCACTTCAGACGCTGTTGATTTCCCAATAATAGGAGCATCTTCAATCCACAACACACAGTGTACATGAGGCGCACCTCTTTTCTGATACTCGATACGCCAGAAATGATCCTTAATTTTACCAAACAAAGGATTTGTCTTTGAGCAAATTAGCTCATTAAATATAGGTGTCCATTTTTGGTCAAAGTGCATGGAAACTGCAATTGGATCTAGACACGTCAACTCTGCTGGGGTTATTTTTGCCACACCAGGTAAGTTCTTATGGATAGTCCGTAAATAATCAATAAATTCAGGAGAGTACCACTCAGCACATGAAACTGTCAGAAACAAAGTAGGTGGACCCAATTGCTCAATCATTGACTTTACTTTATAGGAAAGAGATTGAAAACACTGCTCAGATCCTCTGATTTTTGATTGAACGGAAAACAAAGTCGCTTCCATCTCTCCATCAAGGGAATGAAGCCTGTCTATAAATTGACGAGCATTTTGATTTGGTTTCACAGTCCGCAACATATGACCAACGCTATTACACATGTAAGAGAATTCTTGCAATTGGAAGCTGTGAAAAAGAAACTGTTTGTCAAGACGAAACTTAGTATGTCTGCTAAGAAGCTTGATTTAAAATATTCTGCATTCCTAATCCGAAATGGTCTTGCCTTGTCACGCAAGCCATATTTGCCTTTCGGGAAAAGATTTGGAAACACTTTTAGATCAAGTTCTTCCTGAAATAAGTCTTCGCTCTCACCTTTTAGTTTCTTGATTTGAAATTGGTCAGTACCAAGATCTTTCATTTGCTTAAAATCTTCAATAAAGTCTTTTGGAACCGCTGAATTGAGAGGCTGGATAGAAAAATGTTCAACCAATGTAGATTTTGCGCTTTCTGTCAGTTTCTGAAGGATGGCAGCTTCCGGTATTTCAGGTAAATTATCAACACCAACCGCTTTTTCAGCAAGACGGGCTTCAAGTATTTTTTTTAAATCTTCTAGGGTGTATGCATATACTGTTTTATAGAGACTGTTGTTCTCTCTTAACCACAACAGTGCTTCATTGACTTTTCTCAGATCTATTAGTGCATTCCAAACATTCTTGTTGTAAGTAGGCTGACCATTGACAATGACTACAAAACTATCAATGTTAAGAAGTTTTTCAGGCTGAATATCTGCATTTGCTTGCACATCAACAGGTAGATATACTATTCTCCCCTTAAGAGCGTCAACAAGTTCTGTTCTAGGTCTCTTCAATGCAGTTACTTGCCCTAATCTGACAATCGTAAGACAAGGCATTACAAATTGAATCATTGCCATTTCAAAATTATTTAAACACTTTATACATTCCGGTGTACAGTCTATATGAAGGTTATTTAATACTGATCGGACATTCTCCTGACTTTTCAACATTTTTCCAGCACAGTAATCACAGACAAAGAATGAATCTATGACATCCTCTTTCCAACCTGTACATTGAATTAGTTGTTCTCTATCATCTTTGGGTATGTCCTGTTGTAGGTGTTCTAAAATCGTGGCCATCATTACATCAAAACCTTTCTTATTTGAAAGGGATCTTAGACTCTTCAATTGGTATTTTCTCTTTATCTCCTCACAATTGTCACAATGCATTGCGGGGTATACATCCCTAATGTTAGCTACCTTATCAAGGCTCTCACCAAATAATTTTATTATTGTATTTTCATCCACAGAAACTCTAATATTGCTATCACCGTAAATGAAGTCTTGACTATTATTACGACAGAGTCTACTTGACACTTCTTCTATGTAATGACTTAGTTCCTTGTACGAGCCCTCGACTTTTAGTAGATTAATATGTTGTATAATCTTACATTTTGATACTGCCTTATATACGCTATTAATGAAACAGTTCAAGACAGGAAAATGTGGAGCTAGTGCCCTTAGAGAACGCAAATAGCTCTGACATCCCTCATTTGGGCTACAGTACAACCAATGCCCATGCTTTCTTGTGTCTCTGTAATTGATTTCACAATAATCCAAGCCGTCAAGTAATAAATTAACCATTTTGTCAGTTGAAAATTTTCATGCTATATTATTTTCAAGGATTTCAAACAGAATTTATAGAATTCAATATCCGTCGGATAGAGCTTGCAGATATCAGGGTGACATTTCCAAGTAACCTGCTGCCCAATTTGTGGTTTTGAATGATTACTCAGATTGTTATAGGTGACTTCAGCCATCATAATTTCCTTGTCAGATCTAGATTCAGAGCATTCTTCAATAGTTGTCTCGTACTTTTCAGGACAGTTTGTTCTACTACACAGAGAATTTTTTGCCAAATATTCAGTAGAACTAAAAGAACTGTTTAAAACACAGAAATGCTTTTTTCTTGAGTCGGTGTTCCAGGAATTTGTTCTAAATCATTTGTCTTACAAACACATTTACTAATAACCCTAACAGGCTCGTTTTCGTCATAATTGAAAAACATTGCTTTTCCTTCGCTGTTGATAGGTATGCTTGTATATATGTTTTTATTGCTGCTACATAAACTGCAATTGCTCCTTCCAAAATTAATATACGAATTTTCAAAGAAGTACGCCTCCGTATATTCACTGTGTTGTCGAACATTTTCCATTGCATCTGTAAACTGTTCCGCAGTTGCCAATCCATACCTTGGAAGCTTTTCATTAAACTGACAACATTTCTTTTGGATATTACTATGAAGCTTTGCCAAGGAATTTCTAGCCGACTTTTCAACAGCATCCGCTCTTTCAAAGAGAATTTTAATCTGTAATTTTGAATACTTTTCGTGATCCCGATAAAACATGCGTAAAATGTTTCTCAATTTACAAAGATCAGCCTGCATTTTTGCCATCTTCTTGTATTTCTGAATGTAATTTTTCCCTCTGTCCTTATGCGTTCTTCGGTACAACCTCGCAGAGAATTTAATTTTTTCATTATAGATTTTGTCAGCCCAGTAACGCTCCTTGATCTTTTGTTTGGCTGTCTCAATTTTTGCTTCTCGATGCACCTGGACGGTTGAATACCTTTGCTTTTGGTTTTTCTTATATTTGATGCGGAAATCTTCATCATTGTGATAACTCTCCTTGATCTTTTTTTTGGCTGTCTCAATTTTTGCATGTCTATAATCTTCATCATTGTGATAACACATCTTGCTGTTTTGTTTTGCTCTCTCAATTATTACTTCTCGATACGCCTGGTCGGTTGAATACCTTTGTTTTGCTCTCTCAATTATTACTTCTCGATACGCCTGGTCGGTTGAATACCTTTGTTTTGCTTTCTCAATTTTTACTTCTCGATGCGCCTGGTCGGTTGAATATTTTTGCTTTTCTCTTTTCAAGATACTATCTCTGTTGTTTGTTTAGTACTGTTTTTTCAAATTGCGTATAGCTTGCTTCGATCTAACCATTATTCTAATCAAGACTGAGAAAATTTACATCTTTGTTGTTCTTAAGTAGTAATTATGACGTCACGGCTTAATGATTTTTCTATTCACGTCATAGCTCTAATCTAATATAAAGCTTTGACGAAATTCATTATTTATCTAGTAGGGTTTCAGACAAGGTAGTTTCAATGATGTACTTTCGTTTTGATCTTACTCTATTTTTAGGAGTTTTGTTATATTTCTTAGCATTGTTAGATTTTTTCTATAATAATGTTTGTAGTGGTGTTTTTCTTTTTTTACTTATTTTTGTATTATTGAACTGAAATTTTAAGCGATGATACGTCAGCACTATGAGGGAAATGATAGAATAAAGCATTATTGATAAAGATTGCTTAGTATTGGGTTATGTAAAAAGTCAAAATAAACAAAGTCGTATACATTTTAAGCCATGATACGACAGCCATATGAAGGAAATTATACAATAAGGCCTTTTGAAAAAGATTGCTTAGTATTAGGGTATGCATAAAGTCGAAATTAATAAAGTCGTATATATTTTCAGCGATGATACGACAAGCCTATGGGGGAAATGAAACAAAAAATCATTAATAAAAAGGATTGCTTAGTATTGGGGTATGCAGAAAGTAAAAAATTAATTAAGTCATGTATATTTTCAGCTTAACCTTAAAGAAATTCAAATAATAGCTAATGGACGTGACTTCGATAAATCGGTCGCCGATCTCACACTCGGATAGAGATACGGACCTGTTTTAACACCTGATTTCAGTCGTTCTATCATATTTAAGGAGAAGATCGGGATTAGGAACCTTTACAGTGAAGAAAGAACAGGTACTCTTCATTGGAACCAGGCCTTACCTATAATACTGTAAAAAATTCTCATTTACAGTATCGATCCTTTATGTAATTGGTGGTTCAAGCCCACCCGGGGTTGATTTCTTTGGTTTGATATTCAGCTATCAATAAATCCTATTTATAGTATCGATCCTTTATGTAATTTTTTTTACTAGGTTTCAGCCATCTCTAGCCATGATACCTAAAATAAATTAATCGTCACTTATAATTCACCAACCCAATTCCTTATATGACTTTTGTGCATTAACAAAATTAGGATCATGTCTTATATGTAACTTCTTTTTAGAAGTCTTTGATAGTCTAATTATAAGTACACCCGCTTGTCACTTGGGAGAACGGGGTTTGATTCCCCGTCAGGAAGAACTCTTAAGATATTGAATTAACAGCAATATCTTTTAATTAAAAAAAAAACTTTTTATTTACATCCTAGCTAAAATAATGAAGATAATATTAATGAATCACAGGATTCAGTTTTTGGGTTGAGGTCGTTCTTTGCTATACCAATATATTTACCTTGCTGTTCATGCCAAGGGACAGAAAGTTTCATATATAGGAGTTTCGGACAAAATGGTTCTAATGGTGTACTTTTTGTTTTGATCTGACTCTTTTTTAGGAATTATGAGTTCTTATATTTCTTAACATTGTACGTCATCGTCTCAAATTAGGTTTACCCGGATTAACCCAGATTACTAGGGGCTAAAGTTCGTTCTTTAATATAACCAAGCTATCTGTGGAAAAGAAAGAAAAGAGAAAAAAAAATATCCCGTTTAGGCAGAATGTTGTAGTAGCTGCCACTTTTCTTGATTTTCAAGCCAATATATTTCCCTTGCTGTTCAAGCCAAGGGACTGAAAGTTTCCTATACAGGGGTTTCGGGCAAGATGGTTCTAATGGTTTACTTTTGAATTTGATCTGACTCTTTTTTTAGGAACTATGGGTTTTTATATTTCTTAACATTGGACGTGATCGTCTCTTACTAGGTTGCTAGCTACCGCTGCAACCCGGATGATCTGACTCCTCTGTTAGGAACTATGGGGTTTTATATTTCTTAACATTGGACGTGATCGTCTCTTACTAGGTTGCTAGCTACCACTGCAGCCCGGATTAGCCACCAGTCTCTTCATAGGCGTGGGTTCAAATCTTACCGCTGGTATACGATTATGTTTGAAAGACTGCAGTGTGAAAAGACATCAAAAATGCAGTTTTTGGTGGAAAAATTTATTCTCTTTTAGAAATAATTTATTTTAGTTACTATAGATTTTTAACCCAATTAATTTCCTTTAAAATGAGCCATTGATCAACTCTCTACGATGTTCCAGTGCCAAGCTATCTCTGGATGCAAAAGAAAAAAAAGAAAAAAATATCCCGTTTAGGCAGAACGTTGTAGTAGCTGCCACTTTTCTTGATTTTCAAGCCAATATATTTCCCTTGCTGTTCAAGCCAAAGGACAAAAAGTTTCCTATACAGGGATTTCGGACAAGGCGGTTCTAATGGTGTACTTTTTGTTTTGATCTGACTCCTCTGTTAGGAACGATGGGTTTTTATATTTCTTAACATTGGACGTGATCGTCTCTTACTAGGTTGCTAGTTACCGCTGCAACCCGGATATAGGCAAGAGTTCATTCTTTATTCTAATAAAAGTTTTAGTTACTATGTGCCTTGGTTTGTTCTTTACTAGGATGACCTTGCTACTAAGTTCAATTTAAAAGTAAAATTATTGCTTTGCAAGATATTTATATAGTAACTTCGAAATAATAAGTAAAATATGGCATAATACCCTAGAAAAGTTTACCGATGATAATGCTACCATTAAAGCAAAGGCTACACACTATTATTTAATATTTCAGTTACTATCAGCTAGCTTTTGGTCTATATTATATTTAAAATGAGCCATTGAACAACTCTCTACGATGTTCCAGTGCCAAGCTATCTGTTGAATTACTAACCTATACTATAATTACACTATCGATCCCTTATGTATAATTACAAACAGGAAAAATCCTACGGCTTTTTCTTCTTTGAAATAGTAAGAGACGAACCTCAAACAATCAAGTAGCTAACAAATTCCAATGCATGCAATAGTTTTTTATTCCAATAATCGTCGTTTAATGTAATTCAAGCCAATATATTTCCCTTGCTGTTCAAGCCAAGGGACAGAAAGTTTTCTATACAGGGGTTTCGAACAAGGCGGTTCTAATGGTGTACTTTTTATTTTGATCTGACTCCTTTTTTTAGAAACTATGGGTTTTTATATTTCTTAACATTGGACGTGATCGTCTCTTACTAGGTTGCCTGCTACTGGTGGAACCCGGATTGCTAGCTACCGCAGCAACCCGGATTTTCAAGCGAATATATTTCCATACCTGTTCAAGCCGAATGACAGAAAGTTTCCTATACAAGGGTTTCGGGGAAGGCGGTTCTAATGGTGTACTTTTTGTTTTGATCTGACTCCTTTTTTAGGAGCTATAAGTTTTTATATTTCTTAACATTGGACGTGATCGTCTCTTACTAGGTTGCTAGCTACCGCTGCAACCCGGAAACATCATTGATCAATCTTTAACATGAAATTATAGTCTGATTTTAGTTACTATTGGCTGGAAGTTTGTTCTCTACTATAAAAAATTGTCATTTACAGTATCGATCCTTTATGTAATAATTTGTTCTGGGGTTAGATTTCTAAATAGTTCACCATTCCGTTGACAAAAAATAGAAAAACCCAAACTTTTTAGGGTTTTTGCCATTTCTAATTAGATAGGGCAGAAATTTGAGAAAATTCGGCAAGAGCCTTTTTTTCAGGATAAAAATATTCATGTGAGTGACGCCATTCTTATATAACTCAGCATTATAATGACGTTGTCAAACTTGTCACACTTATGAGGAAAAATTGAAAATTTTCAAATATGGAGAAGTACATTAAATTGTTAAAGAGCAAAAAGCTGGAAATTGCAAAAATATTCTTATATATTTTGACAAGAGATTACAACAATTTCAAAACCTTAAAATAGAAAACAAAAAGTATGAAGCTTAGTAGAAATCGTTATTAGAAATCTTAGACACCATAAACTGAATGATATATTTATATTATAATTTATCACGGTCCTGTGGATATGAACTTGTAATTCAGCTAAGGAGGATTTTAGTTCAAATCACACTGTGGTAACGATCGATCTTAAATGATACTTTGTTATTCAAGCCAAAAGGCGGTAAGTTTCCTTTATAGAGGTTTCGGACAAGGCGGTTCTATAGGTGTACTTTTTGTTTTGATCTGACTCTTTTTTTAGGAGTTGGGGGGTTTTATATTTCTTAACATTGGAGGTGATCGTCTTTTACTAGGTTGCTAGCTACCACTGAAACCCTGATAGGGGCGAGAGATCGTTTTTTACTGTAATTAAAGGTAGAACTTTTTCTAATTGATTACAAACAGGAAAAAGCCTACGGCTTTTTCTTCTTTGAAATAGTAAGAGACTAGCCTCAAACAATCAAGTAGCTAACTAAATCAAATGTATGTATTGGGTTTTTATTCCAATGACCGTCTTTTAGTGGAAAATTTTAATATATTGACCTTAAATATAATAACTGTACTAGCCTATTCTATAGTTAAGTGGCCTATACAATTTAGTATAGGCAAGAGGTCGTTCCTTATTATAATCAATTTCCGTATGGGAAATTTTTACTTATGATGATTTCTTAAGGAACACAATAAAAATTTCTTAATGTAATAAAAATAATTTATTTTAATTACAAAATTTTTTTAGTCCCATTAATTTCCTTTAAAATGAGCCATTGAGCAACTCTCTATGATGTTCCAGTGTCAAGCTATCTGTTGAATTACTAACCTATACTACAATTAAGTGGCGTATAAAATTTAGTATTGGCAAGAGGTCGTTCTTTATTGTTTTAATCTGTAATTTTGAATACTTTTCGTGATCCTGGAAAAACATGCGTAAAATGTTTCCCAATTTACGAAGATCAGCTTGCATTTTTGCCATCTTCTTGTATTTCTGAATGTAATTTTTCCCTTTGTCCTTATGCGTTCTTCGGTACAACCTCGCAGAGAATTTAATTTTTTCATTATAGCTTTTGTCACCCCAGTATCTACCCATTATTCTGGTAGCAACTTTTTTCTTATGTTTGTTTCGGTAATCTTCATCATTATCATACCGTTCCCTGCTCTTTTATCTAGCCTGCTCAATTCTTGCTTCTCTGTAATGTTCATCATTACCATACCGTTCTTTTGCTCTCTCAATTATTACTTCTCGATACGCCTGGTCGGTTGAATACCTTTGTTTTGCTCTCTCAATTATTACTTTTCGATACACCTGGTCGGTTGAATACCTTTTCTTTTTTCTTTTAAAGTTACTATCTATGTTGTTTGTGTAGTACTCTTTCTTCAACTTGCGTATAGCCTGCTTTGATCTAACCATTATTCTAATCAAGAATGAGAGAATTTTCAGTTTTGACTTTCCTTATTTACTAATTATGACGTCACTTTATTCACGTCATAGCTCTAATATAAAACTATGATGATCTTATATAGTAATTATGACGTCACTGCATCAAAAATACAGTTTTTATTGGAAAAATTTATTCTCTTTTAGAAATAATTTATTTTAGTTACTACAGATTTTTAACCCAATCAATTTCCTTTAAAATGATCTATTGAACAACCCTCTACGATGTTCCAGTGCCAAGCTATCTCTGGATACAAAAAAAAGAAAAAAAATATCCCTTTTGGGGAGAATAACGTGGTTAAAGTCAATTTTCTTGATTTTCAAGCCAATATATTTCCCTTGCTGTTCAAGCCAAGGGACAGAAAGTTTCCTATACAGGGGTTTCGGACAAGGCGGTTCTAATGGTGTACTTTTTGTTTTGATCTGACTCCTTTTTTAGGAGCTATGGGTTTTTATATTTCTTAACATTGGACGTGATCGTCTCTTACTAGGTTGCTAGCTACCGCTGCAACCCGGATTCACTTCTTCGATTGAACAGGAGATACTTCCCTTAAATTTTCTCCGTTGAATATGTCGCCTTCCAATGGTCCTTGGCCAATGGAAGTCAATAGAGGTTGATTTTGGCCAATTTTACCTTTGCCCCAGCGTTTGAGACAATTTGTTGTCCGCAAGTAGAGCTGAATAGGCTCGGATAAATTACTAAAGACTGAAAGAACTGAGAAGCTTGAAAAGCAATTGCTCTTTATTGATGTTAAGGAGCACAACATGAAAGGGATTATTGATAATCTTCCTACAAAGGCAAATCAGCCTACTAAAGAGACAGTTAAGAAATTGCTGATGAATTCTTTCGGAATTAAAACTACAGTTCCTATCCTTAAGTGTTTCAGACTCCTGGCACCAAAGCCCAATTCATTTATTACAGATCGTCAAAGTCGTAATAACCGTATCATGCTAGGTCCGCTTTTAGTCAAATTAGTAGTGAAGCTAATTCTCAGCTTGTCATGCAGTGTGTCAGTAAACTAAAGGGTTCAACCATTCAGATTTGCACAGATTTACTGCCCACACTGAATTCCATACAAAACGAACTTTTGGCAAAAGCTAGGCGCAAGAAGGATCTTGGTCAAATAGTAAAATCACAAGTTAAGCATCATGGTACAGAAGTATGGCTTGAAGTGAAAAATGTGGATTCTTTGCCCTGGACGAGAGATCACAATAGTACTTTTTTATTTGAGTTTTATTTTGTTCCACAATAGCTAAAAGTAAATGAGGAAATGTTTCTCTTATTTTCACTTCATTCATTTATTCTTGTCTTGTTTTCGTTTTTTTCTTCTTCTTTGTTTGCTTCAAGAAAAGAAAAAAAAGGTTCAGTTTTGATGCGTTTTTCTTGTTTCTTACAGTTATTAAAGTTTAAAAGAAACTCAGTTTAGCTGCCTCCTATCTAAATATAAAAAATTTAATATAACTTAATATAGGCAAAAGGTCGTTCTTTATTATTCATTTACAGTATGGATCCTTTATATATTCTTTAATGTAATAATATAAAACTATGACGACATTCAATATTTATCTAGCAGGGTTACAGACAAGGTAATTCTAATGATGTACTTTTGTTTTGATCTGACTTTATTTTTAGGAGTTTTGTTATATTTTTTAGCATTGGACTGATCGTCTCTTACTAGATTGCTAGCTACTGCTGCAACCCAGATTCACATATATAGTTATTTATGAGAGGCAACCTGGCCGAGTGGTCCAAGGCACTGTTGTTAGCCACCAGTCTCTTCGGAGGCGTGGGTTCAAATCTTACCGCTGGTATTATGTTTGAAAGACTGCAGTGTGAAAAGACATCGAAAATGCAGTTTTTGGTGGAAAAATTTATTCTCTTTTAGAAATAATTTATTTTGGTTACTATAGATTTTTAACCCAATTAATTTCCTTTAAAAAGAGCCATTGAACAACTCTCTACGATGTTCCAGTGCCAAGCTATCTGTGGAAAAGAAAGAAAAAAAGAAAAAAATATCCTGTTTCAGCCATCTCTACAGCCATGATACTTATGGAAATTACATAATCCCTATTTATGTCACAGTTAACATGGGCTAGGTGTCGTTCTTTATTGTAATGAACTAACCAAAGGGCACTTTGTGTGCATTACTACTGATGCTACTATACTCCTAAAAAACTTTATAATTTTAAAACAAGCAAAAGAAGAATGTTAGAAAACTGCAGTTTCCTGGTATGAATAGACACAAGATGGGTCTTGGAAGCAAAAAAATTTGTTCTATTTGATGTCGTTGGTACTTTAAGTCTTTTGTTTCAACATGAGTCACTGATCCCATCTTTTCTTAGATGGTCTGAACGTACTTGAGAACTGATCGGGGCTGTCCTGACCAGCAGAACCTTAAAAGGGCTATGAAGTGGATTTGGCGGAAAGACTACCGTTTGTCAAACTTGCTGAAGTGTTTGGCTAAGAAAGACAACAGTAGTTGATGCTGTCAAACGTACAAAGAAACGTCTTTGTGATATATCCAGTGCCAAGCCATCTGTGGAAAACAAGAAAGAAAAAAAAATATCCCTTTTAGGCACAATGTTGGAGTAGCTGCCACTTTTCTTGATTTTCAAGCCAATATATTTCCCTTGCTATTCAAGCCAAGGAACAGAAGGCTTCCTGTACGGGGGTTTTGGACAAAGCAGTTCCAATGGTATCTTTTTTTTTGATCTGACTCCTTTCTTAGGAACTAGGAAATTTTATGTTTCTTAATTTTCAATTTGCAATTTTTTTTTCAACTTGCGTATAGCCTGCTTTGATCTAACCATTATTCTAATCAAGAATGAGAGAATTTTCAGTTTTGACTTTCCTTATATACTAATTATGACGTCACGGCGTATGACGTCATGGCGCAATGGTATTATATCATGACGTCTTCAGAAACAACAATATAATTTCGTGCTTTTCTATTCACGTCATAGCTCTATTATAAAACTATGATGACGTTCATTATTTATCTAGTAGGGTTTCAGACAAGGTATTCCTAATCATGTACTTTTGTTTTGATCTGACTCTATTTTTAGGAGTTTTGGGTTTTTATATTTCTTAGCATTGGACTGATCGTCGCTTAGTAGGTTGCTAGCTACTGCTGCAACCCAAATTCACATATATATTTATTTATGAGAGGCAGCCTGGCCGAGTGGTCTAAGGCACTGGTGTTAGCCACTAGTCTCTTCGGAGGCGTGGGTTCAAATCTTACCGCTGGTATACGATTATGTTTGAAAGACTGCAGTGTGAAAAGACATCAAAAATGCAGTTTTTGGTGGAAAAATTTATTGTCTTTTAGAAATAATTTATTTTATTTACTATAGATTTTTAACCCAATTAATTTCCTTTAAAATGAGCCATTGAACAACCCTCTACGATGTTCCAGTGCCAAGCTATCTCTGGATACAAAAGAAAAAAAAAAGAAAAAAATATCCCGTTTAGGCAGAATGTTGTAGTAGCTGCGACTTTTCTTGATTTTCAAGCCAATATATTTCCCTTGCTGTTTAAGCCAAGGGAAAGAAAGTTTCCTATACAGGGATTTCGGACAAGGCGGTTCTAATGGTGTGCTTTTTGTTTTGATCTGACTCCTCTGTTAGGAACGATGGGTTTTTATATTTCTTAACATTGGACGTGATCGTCTCTTACTAGGTTGCTAGCTACCGCTGCAACCCGGATCTTCTTTTAAAGAAGGAAAAGCCAATCGTTTAATATTGATCCCTTACTACAGGTGGATTTGAATCCGCAAACCTCGAATCATGAAGCACACTTTCATCCATTGTGCTGTAGTAAGGTATTCATTGATTTGATTTTTCAACAAATCTGTGTATATACGGATAAATAGATTTTGATAAACGTATTCCAACGGCTATACTAACTTGACTATGCCAGTTAGTATAGCCAACAGTTATTTTATCATTATAATGACGTCATATACACTATACCTCTTTTTCTTTTCTCTGTTGTACTATGAGATGCACTTCGTTCCTTACTGTAAGTCTCTTACTAGGTTGCTAGCTACCGCTGCAACCCAGATATATATATATATATATATATCCCTTGCTTTTCAAGCCCAATGGAAGAAAGTTTCCTATACAGGGGTTTCGGACAAGGCGGTTCTAATGGTGTAATTTTTGTTTTGATCTGACTCCTTTTTTAGGAGCTATGGGTTTTTCTATTTCTTAAAATTGGACGTGATCGTCTCTTACTAGGCTGCTAGCTACCAATACAAACCGGATTTCTTAACATTGGACTGATCGTCTCTTACTAGGTTGCTAGCTACCGCTTCAACCCAGATTCTATGCTATATGATTACAAACAGGAAAAAGCCTACGGCTTTTTCTTCTTTGGAGTGGTAAGAGACGACTCTCAAAGAATCAGGCAGCTAACTAAGTCCAATGTATTCAATGGTTTGTTCTTCTAATGATCTTCTTTTAATGTAAAACATTTACAAAGATGTATTAACCAATTTAATATCATGACTTATATATTATTTATATATCATAAGTCTCTAATAGTACAGTGGTGCCTATCGCTGTTTGTCATGCGGAAGACCTGGGTTCGATTCCCCGTCAGAAATTTTTTTTAATATATTGAATTTAAAGTGGTACCTCTTAAATTTACAATTTAAAAAAGAAACTCAGTTTCCCTACCTCTTAGCTAAATATAATAACTTTAATATAAATTAATAAAGGCAAGAGGTCGTTCTTTATTATAATAATTATATACAGTTTTGACGTTTCTTATATAGTAATTATGACGTCACTGCATCAAAAATACAGTTTTTGGTGGAAAAATTTATTCTCTTTTAAAAATAATTTATTTTAGTTACTATAGATTTTTAACCCAATTAATTTCCTTTAAAATGAGCTATTGAACAACCCTCTACGATGTTCCAGTGCCAAGCTATCTCTGGATACAAAAAAAGAAAAGAGAAAAAAATATCCCGTTTGGGGAGAATAACGTGGTTAAAGTCAATTTTTTTGATTTTCAAGCCAATATATTTCCCTTGCTGTTTAAGCCAACGGACAAAAAGTTTCCTAGAAAGGGGTTTCTGACAAGGCGGTTCTAATGGTGTACTTTTTGTTTTGATCTGACTCCTTTTTTAGGAGTTAAGGGTTTTTATATTTCTTAACATTGGACGTGATCGTCTCTTACTAGGTTGCTAGCTACCGCTGCAACCCGGAGGTTGCTAGCTACCGCTGCAACCCGGATGGTATTTAATATAACTTTACCACGAACTGTTTGATTACTTCAAAAATCAAATATTTTTGAAAAGACTGCATTTTTGGTGGAAAATTTTATTCTGTTTTAAAAATAATTTGTTTTAGTTACAAAAGGTTTTTAACCCAATTAATTTTCTGTAAAATGAGCCATTGAACAGCTCTCTACGATGTTCCAGTGCCAAGCTATCTGTGAAAAAGAATGAAAGAAAAAAGATGCCGTTTAATTATATTTAGCTGCAGAGTGCAAAAATATTTACGGTGTCTGAACAATAATATCCATTCTTTAATTCAAACCAGAAAAAACCAGAAAATTTAAAAATTAGTTTGGTTTTCCATTCGCTTCAATTGACTCGCTACACCATTTTATACGCCATTAATTTTATATCATCTTAGTTCAAATTTATATTAAAGAACGATTTCTTGTCTATATTAAATTTTATACACCACTTAACTATAGTATAGGTGTCTAAAGTCAAACAGTTCGTGGTAACAAGCTGAATAGCAAGATTGACTTGTCTCCGTAGTAACCAAAACTCTAAGAAATGGAATTTTAATATTAATATATTTCTTAGCATTGGACTGATCATCTCTTACTAGGTTACTAGCTACTGCTGCAACCTGGATTCACATATATAGCTATGGGAGGTAGCGTGGCCGACGGGTCCAAGGTGCTGGGGTTGGGCTCCAGTCTCTTCGGAGGCTTGGGTTCAAATCTTACCGCTGGTATGCAATTATGATCCATGTACAAAAATCAAATATCTTTGAAAAGACTGCAGCATGAATTTATTCTCTTTTAGAAATATTTCATTTTAGTTACAAGAGATTTTTAACCCAATTAATTTCCTTTAAAATGAGCCATTGAACAATTCTCTACGATGTTCCAGAGCCAAGCTGTCTGTGGAAAAGAAAGAAGAAAAAAGAAAAAATATGCCGTTTGTGGAGAATAGCGTGGTTAAAGTCAATTTTCTTGATTTTCAAGCCAATATATTTTCTTTGTTATTCAAACCAAAGGGCGGTAGGTTTCCTGTGCATGGGTTTCGGATAAGGCGGTTCTAATGGTGTACTTTTTGTTTTGATCTGACTCCTTTTTTAGAAGCTATGGGTTTCTATATTATTTAACATTGGACGTGGTCGTCTCTTACTAGGTTGCTAGCTACCGCTGCAACCCAAATTTTATATTTCTTAACATTGGACGTGATCGTCTCTTACGAGGTTGCTAGCTACCGCTGCAACCCGGAGGTTGCTAGCTACCGCTGCAACCCGGATTATTATAAAATAAATTACAAACAGGAAAAAGCCTACGGCTTTTTCTTCTTTGGAATAGTAAGAGACAAGCCTCAAACCATCTAGTAGCTAACTAATTCCAATGAATTTGTTTGTTATTCCAATGATCGTCTTTTAATGTAAGTTAGATGAGCCATTGAAAAACTCTCTACGATTTTCCAGTGCCAAACTATCTGTGGAAAAGAAAAAAAGAAAAAGAAAAAAAAATATCCCGTTTAACCAGAATTTTGCAGTAACTGCCATTTTTCTTGATTTTCAAGCCAATATATTTCCTTTGCTGTTCAAGCCAAGGGACAGAAAGTTTCTTATACAGGGGTTTCGGACAAGGCGGTTCTAATGGTGTGCATTTTGTTTTGATCTAACTCCTTTTTTTAGGAATTATGGGTTTGTATATTTCTTAACATTGGACATGATCGTCTCTTACTAGGTTGCTAGCTACCACTGCAATCCCGATCTCTTACTAGGTTGCTAGCTACTGCTGCAACCCGGATTCACATATATAGTTATGAGAGGCAGCGTGGCCGAGTGGTCCAAGGCGCTGGTGTTAGCCACTAGTCTCTGTGGAGGCGTGGGTTCAAATCTTACCGCTGGTATACGATTATGATTTATGTACAAAAATCAAATATCATTGAAAAGACTGCAGTATGAAAAGACATCAAAAATGCAGTTTTTAGTGGAAAAATTTATTCTGTCTTAGAAATAATTTATATTAGTTACAAAAGATTTTTAACCCATTAATTTCCTTTAAAATGAGCCATTGAACAACTCTCTACGATGTTCCAGTGCCAAGCTATCTGTGGAAAAGAAAAAATGAAAAAAAATATACCGTTTGGGCAGAATGTACAAAAAAAGAAAAGAGAAAAAAATATCCCGTTTGGGGAGAATAACGTGGTTAAAGTCAATTTTCTTGATTTTCAAGCCAATATATTTCCCTTGCTATTCAAGCCAAGGGACAGAAAGTTTTCTATATAGGGGTTTCGGATAAGACGGCTCTAATGGTTACTTTTTGTTTTGATCTGACTCCTTTTTTAGGAGTAAAGAGTTTTTATATTTCTTAACATTGGACGTGATCGTCTCTTACTAGGTTGCTAGCTACCGCTGCAACCCGGATGTAGCTAGCCTTGGAGCCACCATATATCAGTTATTATTGGCGATAGATCGTTCTTTGCTGTAACTCTTACTAGGTTGCTAGCTACCGCTGCAACCCGGATGTAGATACCCCTGGAGCCACCGTATTTCAGTTACTATTGGCGAGAGATCGTTCTTTATGTAAATTTCGCAAAACTTCATAGTAATATCCAAAAGAAATGTTGCATGTTTAGTAAAAAGCTTCCAAGGTATGAACCGGCAACTGTGGAACAGTTTATAGATGTAATGGGAAATTTTATAGATCACTGTGAATATATGGAGGCATAATTGTTCTTTACTTAGTTTTAGCTTTAATTCGATGATCCAGACTTTATGTACTAACTACATTCAAAGACAAAGACGTCATTGATTAATATTGTATATAAAAAATTAAGTTTTTCGTAAAAAAAATTAATTAAAAGAAAATTAAGTACAAATAGCACTAGATCTAGATATTTCCTTTAAAATGAGCCATTGAACAACTCTCTACGATTTTGCAGTGCCAAGCTATCTGTGGAAAAGAAAGAAAGAAAAAAATATCCCGTTTCTAGAGAATAACGTGGTTAAAGTCAATTTTCTTGATTATCAAGCCAATATATTTTCTTTGTTATTCAAGCCGCAGGGCGGTAAGTTTCCATTATTGGGGTTTCGGACAAGGCGGTTCTAATGGTGTACTTTTTGTTTTGATCTGATTCTGTTTTTAGGAGTTAGGGGTTTTTATATTTCTTAACATTGGACGTGATCGTCTCTTACTAGGCTGCTAGCTACCGCTGCAACCCGGATTACAAATCGAATCATTGCCATTTCAAAATTATTTAAACACTTTATACATTAAGGTGTACAGTCTATATGAAGGTTATTTAATACTGATCGGACATTCTCCTGGCTTTTCAACATTTTCCCAGCACAGTAATCACAGATAAAGAATGAATCTATGACATCCTCTTTCCAACCTGTACATTGAATTAGTTGTTCTCTGTCATCTTTGGGTATGTCCTGTTGTAGGTGTTCTAAAATGGTGGCCATCATTACATCAAAACCTTTCTTATTTGAAAGGGACCTTAGACTCTTCAATTGGTATTTGGTCTTTATCTGCTCACAACTGTCACAATGCATTGTAGGGTATACATCCCTGATGTTAGCTACCTTATCAAGGCTCTCACCAAATAATTTTATTATTGTATTTACATCCAGAGAAACTCTAATATTGCTATCACCGTAAATGAAGTCTTGACAATTATTACGACAGAGTCTACTTGACACTTCTTCTATGTAAATTATAATAACGCTGTTTGTCACTATCAATTTTTGCATCTCGATACGCCTGGTCGGTTGAATACCTTTGCTTTTCTCTATTAAAGATGCTATCTCTGTTTTTTTGGTAGTACTGTTTCTTCAACTTGCGTGTAGCTTGCTTGATTGAAACCATTATGTAACCATTAGTTGAATGTTTAAGTCACGTATCAAGTATCAAGAACCTAACAAAAATTTAACTAATTTTTAAATTTTCAGGTATTTTTCTAGTCTAAATTAAAAGATTAAAACTCTTGTTCAGACACCATAAATATTTTTGCAGTTTATAACTTTAGCGATTCTGAACTAAAAACGAAAATAAAATAAAAATTAATTTTTACAATTTTTACGCCATGTCACTCATTAAGTCATATATGGTTATTAGTACACAATAGGTTTTAGATATTACGTCATGTCACTTATTACGTCATGTATGGTTATTAGTAGATAATCGGTAAAATATTCGTTCTTTATTATAATTAATAAATCAAATAACATTAACATTTTGAATACTAAATATCAGTATATGTAATTTAAACTGACATTGCACATTCAATTGTATTTTTTCAGTAAAGTACAAATTTTGTTCCGGCCTTGGGAAGGCTGGGAAGGGGCTTGGGAAAGGCAGAAGGCTAAAAAGACACAAAAATGTCCCTGTTAGGCAGAATGTTGTAGTAGCTGCCACTTTTCTTGATTTTCAAGCCAAAATATTTCCCTTGCTGTTCAAACCAAGGGACAGAAAGTTTCCTCTACAGAGGTTTTGGACAAGGCGGTTTTACTGGTGTACTTTTTTTTAGGTGAACTCTTTTTTTAGGAACTATGGGTTTTTATATTTCTTAACATTGGACGTGATCGTCTCTTACTAGGTTGCTAACTGTTGCTAGCTACCGCTGCAACCCGGATTTTAATTTATCCTATATGGTCTAGAGGTTGGGATAGCTCTCACCCAGTTGGCTTGAGTTCAATTTCCGTTTGGGAAATTTTTACTTATAATGATTTCTTAAGGTACATTATTAAAATTTCTTAATGTAATAAAAATAATTTTGTTTAATTACAGAATGTTTTTAACTCCAGTAATTTTCTTTAAAATGAGCCATTGAGCAACTCTCTACGATGTTCCAGTGCGAAGCTATCTGTTGAATTATTAACCTATACTATAGTTAAGTGGGGTGTAAAATTTAGTATAGGCAAAAAGTCGTTCTTTATTATAATTCTGGTTTGAATTAAAACTGGAAATTATTGTTGAGACAACATATATATTTTTGCGCTTTGCAGTTAAATAAAATTATTTTATTTAAAATTTTCAGGAATTATTCTAGTTTCAGTTGACAAATAAGATTTTTTTCAAGGAATCGCGCAGCTAACTAATTCCAATATATGCAATGGTATGTTCTTCGAATGATCGTGATTTAATTAGGTTGCTAGCTATTAGGTTTTAATTAGGTTACAAACAATTTCATTTTTAATTACAAAATTCACTAGATGCACTAATTTCCTTTTAAATTAGCTATAATACAGCTCTCTAGGATTTTTTAGTGCCCAGCTAGCTGAGGAGAAAAACAAAGCGAAAAGAAAAAGATGGCGTTTGTGGAGAATATCGTGGTTAAAGTCAATTTTCATGATTTTCAAGCCAATATATTTTCTTAGTTATTCAACCAAAAGGACGGTACGTTCGCTATATAGAAGTTACGGACAAGGCCGTTCTAATAGTGTGTTTCTTGTTTTGATCTGAATCTTTTTTCAGGAGTTATGGGCTACTTTACTTTTTGCTATCGGGCGCGATCGTCTCTTATTAGGTTGCTAGCTACCGCTGCAACCCGGATTTTACTATAACGTCATTTATAGTTGTAACCCACCTTTATGACGTCACCCGGATTGTAGCAGTAGCTTGCCTGCATGTAATAACAAACAGGAAAAAGCCTACACGTTTTTTTTCTTTGATATAGTAAGAGACAAACCTCAAACAATCAAGTAGCTAACTAGGTCCAATGTATACAATGGTTTGCTATTCTAATGATCGTCTTTTAATGTAAAAACAGGAAAAAGCCTACGGCTTTTTCTTCTTTGAAATAGTAAGAGACGAACCTCAAACAATCAAGTAGCTAATTAAGTCCAATGTATGCAATGGTTTGTTATTTCAATGATCATTCTTTAATGTAAACATTGGACGTGATCGTCTCTTACTAGGTTGCTAGCTACCACTGCAACCCGAATATTTTGTTTTGATCTGACTCTTTTCTCAAAAGTTATGGGTTTTTATATTTCTTAACATTGGACGTGATCGTCTCTTACTAGGTTGCTAGCTACCGCTGCAACCCGGATGTTTTGATCTGACTCTTTTTTAGGAGCTATGGGTTCTTATAATTCTTAACATTTGACGTCATCTTCTCTTACTAGGTTGCTAGCTACCGCTGCAACCCGGATAACAACCAATCAAGTAGCTAACTAAATCAAATGTATGTAATGGACTTTTATTTTAGTATAGGCAAGAGGTCGTTCTTTATTATAAAATTATTTTTAAAAGAAAATCAGGTGAAATTAATTAGCTAATTTGACATGACATAGATAACTAAGGGCAAGAGTTCGTTCTTTATTATAACTCTATGATTTTCCAGTGCCCAGCTAGCTGAGCAGGAAAAAAAAGCGGAAAGAAAAAAATATCCCGTTTGTGGAGAATATCTTGGTAAAAGTCTATTTTCTTCATTTTCAAGCCAATATATTTTCTTTGTTATTCAAGCCAAAGGGCGGTAAGTTTCCTTTATAGAGGATTCGGACAAGGCGGTTCTAATGGTGTACTTTTTGTTTTGATCTGACTCTTTTTTTAGGAGTTGGGGGGTTTTATATTTCTTAAGATTGGAGGTGATCGTCTCTTACTAGGTTGCTAGCTACCGCTGCAACCCGGATTTCATGCTATATTATTACAAACAGGAAAAAACCTACGGCTTTTTCTTCTTTGAAATAGTAAGAGACGAGCCTCAAGCAATCAAGTAGCAAACTAAGTCCAATGTATGCAGTGGTATGTTATTCCAATGATTGTCTTTTAATGTAAACAGCCATGATACTGATGGGAATTACATAATCCCTATTTATGTTTCAGTTAACATGGGCTAGGTGTCGTTCTTTATTGTATTCTAGTCTAAATTAAAAGATTAAAAATATTGTTCAGACACCATAAATATTTTTGTAGTTTATAACTTTAGCGACTCTGAACTAAAAACGAAGATAAAATAAAAATTAATTTTTTTCAATTTTTACGTCACGTTGCTCATTAAGTCATATATGGTTATTAGGACACAATAGGTTTTAGATATTACGTCATATCACTTATTGCGTCATATATGGTTATTAGTAGATAATCGGTAAAATAATCGTTCTCTATTATAATAGAGTTCGTTCTTTATTATAATAAAAAAATAAGTATTCCGTAAAAAATAATTAATTAAAAAAAATTAAGTAGAAATGGCACTAGATCTAGAGATTTCCTTTAAAATGAGCCATTAAACAAATCTCTACGATGTACCAGTGCCAAGCTATCTGTGGAAAAGAAGAAGAAGAAGAAGAAAGAAAAAAATATCCCGTTTGTGGGATATTTTTCTTGGCCGAGTGGTCCAAGGCGCTGGTGTTAGTCACCAGTTTCTTTGGAGGTGTGGGTTCAAATCCTACCACTGGTATATGATTATGACGTCATTGATGAATCTTTA
The DNA here is from genome assembly GCF_049724085.1 of Artemia sp. Qi Xiang Cuo. NCBI lineage: Eukaryota > Metazoa > Arthropoda > Branchiopoda > Anostraca > Artemiidae > Artemia > Artemia sp. Qi Xiang Cuo. The sequence goes on from NW_028300809.1 coordinate 222,371, forward strand.
ATATGAAATATGCAATTTTTCGTAAAAAACTGATTCTTTTTCAAAAATACATTGTCTTAAGTATAAAAAGTTTCTAACGTCATTAATCTCCTTTAAAATGAGCCATTGAACAACTCTCTACGATGTTCCAGTGCCAAGCTATCTGTGGAAAAGAAGAATAAAGAAAAAAATATCCCCTTTGTGGAGAATAACGTGGTTAAAGTCAATTTTCTTGATTTTCAAGCCAAAATATTTTCTTTGTTATTCAAGCCAAAGGGCGGTAACTTTCCCTTATAGGAATTTGGGACAAGGCAATTCTAATGGTGTACTTTTTGTTTTGATCTAACTCTTTTTTTAGGAGTGATGGGTTTTTATATTTCTTAACATTGGACGTGATCGTCTCTTACTAGGTTGCTAGCTACCGCTGCAACCCGAATTTATATTCAATTTTGTTTTATTCATTTTATATTTGTTGTCATGAATCTGACAAACATTTTGGGGGAGGGGGGTTCAAACCCACTAAACCCTTTGGATACGTTCTTGAATGTTATGCTAGCTACCGCTGCAACCCAGATTTTTGGTGGAAAAATTTATTCTCTTTTAGAAATAATTTATTTTAGTTACTATAGATTTCTAACCCAATTAATTTCCTTTAGGATGAGCTATTGAACAACCCTCTACGATGTTCCAGTGCCAAGCTATCTGTGGAAAACAAAGAAAAAAAATATCCCGTTTGGGGAGAATAACGTGGTTAAAGTCAAGTTTCTTGATTTTCAAGCCAATATATTTCCCTTGCTGTTCAAGCCAAAAAACAGAAAGTTTACTGTACAAGGGTTTCGGACAAGGCGGTTCTAATGGTGGACTGTTTGTTTTGATCTGTCTCCTATTTTAGGAGCTATGGGTCTTTATATTTCTTAACATTGGATGTGATCGTCTCTTACTAGGGTGCTAGCTACCGCTGCAACCCAGATTAACATTGGACGTGATCGTCTCTTACAAGGTTGCTAGCTACCGCTGAAACCCGGATTAATATTAAACCCGGATTAAAAAGTTATTATCATATCTTATATGTAACTTTTATTTTATAAGTCTTTGATAGTCTAATGGTAAGCATGCCCACTTGTTACCTGAGAGAAGGGGGTTTGGATTCCCCGTCGGGGAGGACTTTTAATATGTTGAATTAAAAGCACTATCTTTTCAATTTAAAATTTAAAAATGAAACTTGTTTATTTACATTCTAGCTAAAATAATGAAGATAATATGAATGAACCACAGGGTTCAGTTTCTTTGGATTTGAGTTCGTTTTTTAACTATAAATACAAACAGGAAAAAGCCTACGGCTTTTTCTTCTTTTAAATAGTAAGAGACGAAACTCAAACAATCAAGTAGCTAACTAAGTCCAATTAATGGAATGGTTTGTTATTTCAGTGATTTACTAACCTATACTATAGTTAAGTGGCCTTTATAATTTAGTATAGGCAAGAGGTCGTTCTTTATTATATGCCAAGCTATCTCTGGATACAAAAAAAGAAAAGAGAAAAAAATATCCCGTCTGGGGTGAATAACGTGGTAAAAGTCAATTTTCTTGATTTTCAAGCCAATATATTTTCTTTGTTAGTGGTCCAAGGCACTGGTGTTTGCCACCAGTCTCTTCAGAGGCGTGGGTTCAAATCTTACCGCTGGTATGCAATTATGTTTGAAAGACTGCAGTGTGAAAAGACATCGAAAATGTAGTTTTTGGTGGAAAAATTTATTCTCTTTTAGAAATAATTTATTTTAGTTACAAAAGGTTTTTAACCCAATTAATTTCCTTTAAAATGAGCTATTGAACAACTATCTACGATGTTCCAGTGCCAAGCTATCTCTGGATACAAAAAAAAGAAAAGAGAAAAAAATATCCCGTTTGGGGAGAATAACGTGGTAAAAGTTAATTTTCTTGATTTTCAAGCCAATATATTTTCTTTGTTATTCAAGCCAAAGGGCGGTAAGTTTCCTTTATAGAGGTTTTGGACAAGGCGGTTCTAAAAGTGTACTTTTTGTTTTGATCTGACTCCATTCTTAGGAAGTATGGGTTTTTATATTTCTTAACATTGGACGTGATCATCTCTTACTAGGTTGCTAGCTACCACTGCAACCCGGATTTATGATGAGCTATATTCGTCCTTTATGTAAAACTAGGTTGCTAGCTACCGCTGCAACCCGGATTACAACTTGGGTTTCTTTTTATGCTATATCATTACAAACAGTAAAAAGCCGACGGCTTTTTCTTCTTTGAAACAGTAAGAGACGATCTTCAAGTAATCAAGTAGCTATCTAAGTTCAATGTATGCAGTCGTATGTTATTCCAAGGATCGTATTTTAATGTAATATTCTTGATTTTCAAGCCAATATATTTCCCTTGCTGTTCAAGCCAAGGGACTGAACGTTTCCTATACAGGGGTTTCGGACAAGGAGGTTTTAATGGTGTACTTTTTTTGATCTGACTCCTTTTTTAGGTACTACGAGTTTTTATATTTCGTAACATTGGACGTGATCGTCTCTTACTAGGTTGCTAGCGACCGCTGCAACCCAGACTAGGTTGCTAGCTACCGCTGCAACCCGGATAATCGACAAACGCCATTTATGATGAGCTATATTCGTCCTTTATGTAACTACACCTGGAACCACCATATATCAGCTAGTATGGGAGAGAGATCGTTCTTTACTGTAAATTTATGTAAAAAAAGGAACTTTTCAAAGAAAAACCAAAGAAGATATTTTCAAAATATAGCCGCGTCCCCTGCCTGAACTGACAGTCTTAGTAGTAGCATTAGTCATGGAACGCAATCGGGATTTTAAAAACGAACAAAAACGCTTTGATAACATCTTAATACCAGTAAAGTACTTAACCTGGATAGCCTATTGTCTCCCAGTCTTTCCACTGAATAGGTGATGAAGGATAGATGCAGAACTTATTTAGCTAGAGACGGGAGGGGAATAAGTATGTGGAAAATTCTACAAGGTGAAAAAACATCATTTGACTGAAAAGTGTAACATTAAAAGTCTCGACTTTATATGCAATATAGGAAAGAGCTCGTTCTCTATTATAATAATTTTCACTTTTCTTGATTTTCAAGCCAATATATTTCCGCCACTTTTCTTGATTTTCAAGCCAATATATTTCCCTTGCTGTTCAAGCCAAATAACAGAAAGTTTTAATGAACCACGTCGATCCTTTATGTAACTTTTAGAAATAATTTATTTTAGTTACTATAGATTTTTAACCCAAATAATTTCCTTTAAAATGAGCTATTGAACAACCCTCTACGATGTTCCAGTGCCAAGCTATCTGTGGAAAAGAAAAAAGAAAAAAAAATATCCCGTTTAGGCAGAATGTTGTAGTAGCTGCCACTTTTCTTGATTTTCAAGCCAATATATTTCCCTGGCTGTTCAAGCCAAGGGACAGAAAGTTTCCAATACAGTGGTCCCGGACAAGACGGTTCTAATGGTGTACTTTTTGTTTTGATCTGACTCCTCTGTTAGGAACTATGGGTTTTTATATTTCTTAACATTGGACGTGATCGTCTCTTACTAGGTTGCTAGCTACCGCTGCAACCCGGACTACCGCTGCAACCCAGATGATGGTGCTAGCTACCGTTGCAACCTGGACTTTACTAACCTATACTACAGTTAAGTGGCCTACAAAGTTTAATATAGGCAAGAGGTCGTTCTATATTATAATTTGTAAAGACAGAAAGACAAAAATATGATGAACTTAAGCTGGTTGTTCGCTAATATAGATGCTCTTTGTTTGATGTGAAATTACAAACAGAAAAAGGCCTATGACTTTTTCTTAATTGGAATAGTAAGAGACGACCTGGCTAAATCCTATGATTATGACGTCTTTGACCAATCTTTAACATGAAATATGCAGTTTTTATAGAAAAATTAATTCTATTAGAAAAATTATTTGTTTTAATTACAAAAACGTTTTAATCCCATTAATTTCCTTTAAAACTAGCCATTGAACAACTCTCTACGATGTTCCAGTGCCAAGCTATCTTTGGAAGAAAATAAAGAAAAAGAAAAGATTCCATTTAGGCAGAATGCTGTAGTAGCTGCCACTTTTCTTGATTTTCAACCCAATATATTTCTCTTGCTGTTCACGCCAAGCGACATAAAGTTTCATTTATAGGAGTTTCGGACAAAGTGGTTCTAATGGTGTACTTCTTGCTTCGATCTGAATTTTTTTTTAGGAGTTTTGAGTTCTTATATTTCTTAACACTGGACGTGATCGTCTCTTATTAGGTTTACCCGAATTAACCCAGATTACTATGGGCTAAAGTTCGTTCTTTAATATAATTTTTGTTTTGATCTGGCTCTATTTTTAGGCGTTATGGGCTGTTATATTTCTTAACATCAGACCTAATCGTCTCTTACAAAGTTGCTAGCTACCGCTGCAACCCGTATTTGTTAAAACCCCCCAAAAATTACTGAATTTTACATAGCAATGGATGATTATATAATAAACCTAATTGACAAATACCATTTATGATGAACTATATCGGTCCTTTATGTAGTTTATAATTTTAATTTATGACGTTATGGCGCAAATGGCTAGCATGATTGGTCGTTAATCAAAAGCATGGTGGTTCAAGCCCACCTGGGGCTTATTTTTTTGTTTGATATTCAGCTATCAATAAATCTATTAATATTATTGATCCCTTATGTACTATATATTCTAATGATCGTCTTTTAATTTAAATTATATAAAAACTAATTTACAAATAACATTTATGATGTACTATATCGGTCCTTTATGTAGCTTGCTAGCTCTTACTAGGTTGCTAGCTACTGCTGCAACTCGGATAAAATGAGTCATTGAACAACTCTCTACTATGTTCCAGTGCCAAGTTATCTGTGGAAAAGAAAAAAAAAAGAAAAAGAAAAAAGATGCCGTTTAGGCAGAAAGCTGTAGTAGCTGCCACTTTTCTTGATTTTCAAGCCAATATATTTCCCTTGCTGTTCAAGCCAAAGGGCGGTAAGTTTCCTTTCAAAGGGTTTTGGACAAGGCGGTTTTAATGGTGTTCTTTTTGTTTTGATCTGACTCCTTTTTAGGAACTATGGGTTTTTACATTTCTTAACATTGGACGTGATCGTCTCTTACTAGGTTGCTAGCTACCGCTGCAACCCGGATGGTATGATGAAATAATAATATGCATATGGTTCTTAAATCATGGTTTTTTAAAGTCCCATATGGTGTAGTGGATAGGATAGCTGTCTTTCATCTAGAAGACCTGGGTTCGATTCCCGGTACTGGAAATAAACCTAATTGACAAATACCATTTATGATGAACTATATCGGTCCTTTATGTAGTTTATAATTTTAATTTATGACGTTATGGCGCAAATGGCTAGCATGATTGGTCGTTAATCAAAAGCATGGTGGTTCAAGCCCACCTGGGGCTTATTTTTTTGTTTGATATTCAGCTATCAATAAATCTATTAATATTATTGATCCCTTATGTACTATATATTCTAATGATCGTCTTTTAATTTAAATTATATAAAAACTAATTTACAAATAACATTTATGATGTACTATATCGGTCCTTTATGTAGCTTGCTAGCTCTTACTAGGTTGCTAGCTACTGCTGCAACTCGGATAAAATGAGTCATTGAATAACTCTCTAGGATGTTCCAGTGCAAAGTTATCTGTGGAAAATAAAAAAAAAGAAAAAGAAAAAAGATGCCGTTTAGGCAGAAAGCTGTAGTAGCTGCCACTTTTCTTGATTTTCAAGCCAATATATGTCCCATGCTGTTCAAGCCAAAGGGCGGTAAGTTTCCTTTCAAAGGGTTTTGGACAAGGCGGTTTTAATGGTGTACTTTTTGTTTTGATCTGACTCCTTTTTTAGGAACTATGTGTTTCTACATTTCTTAACATTGGACGTGATCGTCTCTTACTAGGTTGCTAGCTACCGCTGCAACCCGGATGGTAGGATGAAATAATAATATGCATATGGTTCTTAAATCATGGTTTTCTAAAGTCCCATATGGTGCAGTGGATAGGATAGCTGTCTTTCATCTAGAAGACCCGGGTTCGATTCCCGGTACTGGAAATAAACCTAATTGACAAATACCATTTATGATGAACTATATCGGTCCTTTATGTAGTTTATAATTTTAATTTATGACGTTATGGCGCAAATGGCTAGCATGATTGGTCGTTAATCAAAAGCATGGTGGTTCAAGCCCACCTGGGGCTTATTTTTTTTGTTTGATATTCAGCTATAAATAAATATATTAATATTATTTATCCCTTATGTACTATATATTATAATGATCGTCTTTTAATTTAAATTATATAAAAACTAATTTACAAATAACATTTATGATGTACTATATCGGTCCTTTATGTAGCTTGCTAGCTCTTACTAGGTTGCTAGCTACTGCTGCAACTCGGATAAAATGAGTCATTGAATAACTCTCTAGGATGATCCAGTGCCAAGTTATCTGTGGAAAAGAAAAAAAAAGAAAAAGAAAAAAGATGCCGTTTAGGCAGAAAGCTGTAGTAGCTGCCACTTTTCTTGATTTTCAAGCCAATATATGTGCCAAGTGCCAAGCTATCTCTGGAAAAGAAGAAAAAAAGAAAAAAATATCCCTTTTAGGCAGAATTTTGTAGTAGCTGCCACTTTTCTTGATTTTCAAGCCAATATATTTCCCTTCTGTTCAAGCCAAAGGGCGGTAAGTTTCCTTTCAAAGGGTTTTGGACAAGGCGGTTTTAATGGTGTACTTTTTGTTTTGATCTGACTCCTTTTTTAGGAACTATGTGTTTCTACATTTCTTAACATTGGACGTGATCGTCTCTTACTAGGTTGCTAGCTACCGCTGCAACCCGGATGGTATGATGAAATAATAATATGCATATGGTTCTTAAATCATGGTTTTCTAAAGTCCCATATGGTGCAGTGGATAGGATAGCTGTCTTTCATCTAGAAGACCCGGGTTCGATTCCCGGTACTGGAAAATTTTTAACTCTATAATTTTTGAACATTAGAAGCTCTAAACCTTTTATAATTTATAATGAACTACATCGATCTTTTATGTAATTCTTTGAAATAGTACGAGACTAGCCTCAAACAATCAAGTAGCTAACTAAATCAAATGTATGTATTGGGTTTTTATTCCAATGACCGTCTTTTGGTGGAAAATTTTAATATATTGGCCTTAAATAAAATAACTGTACTAGCCTATACTATAGTTAAGTGGCCTATAAAATTTAGTATAGGAAAGAGGTCGTTCTTTATTATAATTTAGTTACTATCGATTTTTAACCCAATTAATTTCCTTTAAAATGAGCTATTGAACAACCCTCTACGATTTTCCAGTACCAAGCTATCTCTAGATACAAAAGAAAAAAAAAGAAAAAAATATCCCGTTTGGGGAGAATAACGTGGTAAAAGTCTATTTTCTTGATTTTCAAGCCAATATATTTTCTTTGTTATTCAAGCCAAAGGACGGTAAGTTTCCTTTATGGAGGATTTGGACAAGGCGGTTCTAATGGTGTACTTTTTGTTTTGATCTGACTCTTTTTTAGGAGCTATGGGTTTTTATATTTCTTAACATCAGAGGTGATCGTCTCTTACTAGGTTTCTAGCTACCGCTGCAACCCGGATATTGAACAACCCTCTACGATGTTCCAGTGCCAAGCTATCTCTGGATAAAAAAGAAAAAAAAAAGAAAAAAAAAAGAAAAAAAAATCCCGTTTAGGCAGAATGTTGTAGTAGCTGCCACTTTTCTTGATTTTCAAGCCAATATATTTCCCTTGCTGTTCAAGCCAAGGGACAGAAATTTTACTATGCAGGGCTTTCGGACAAGGCGGTTCTAATGGTGCACTTTTTGTTTTGATCTGATTTCTTTGTTAGGAACTATGGGAACTATGGGAACTTTTTTTAAGAACTATGGGTTTTTATATTTCTTAACATTGGACGTGATCGTCTCTTACTAGGTTGCTAGCTACCGCTGCAACCCGGAAAAAAAACACATTGTGCCCACATCGTTCTTTACTCAGGCAGTGCTAGCGCGCTGCCTATGATAATAAACTGATTACACACAGGAAAAAGCCTACGGCTTTTTCTTCTTTTAAATAGTAAGAGACGAGTCTCAAATAAGCAAGTAGCTAGCTAATTCCAAAGGTATGCAATTTTTGTTATTCCAATGATCGTTTTTTATTGTAACTAGGTTTCAGCCATCTCTACAGCCATGATACTATTGGAAATTACATAATCCCTATTTATGTTTTAGTTAACATGGGCATGGTGTCGTTCTTTATTGTATACGATGTTCCAGTGCCATGCTATCTGTTGATGTACTAACCTATACTATAATTAAGTGGTGTATAAAATTTAGTATAGGCAAGAGGTCGTTCTTTATTACAAATTGCCGATGCAATTTAGTATAGGCAAAAGATGGTTCTTTATTATAATATAGTTAAGTGGCCTATATAATTTAGTATAGGCAACAGGTCGTTCTTTATTATAAAATTTAATGTAAATTTGTTATTTAAGTGATCGTCTTTTAATTTAATTACTGTAAAGTCAATATAATGAATAGTAAATTGTTCATTTTTGGCTTTGAAGACTCTTCGAGTAATGCGATATAATTCTTCAATCGTGTCGCATTCTATGACACATACTTTTCCATTATCATTTTGCAATGGTGCTCCTCTGGGTCCGCAAGGGTGAGAATCTGTAAAATAGTATTTTTCATCATAATGCATAAGACCCAGTGATTTAGAGTATGCAACTATTATTCCAGCATTATGTTCTCTAAATAATTTTTTTAAAGCCGCCAATAATGTAATTCCTAATTCTCCATTATTTATAGAATCCAATAAACTTCCGCTGCACAACCAATTATCGTCATAATTTAGGGAAAATACTGCGTCATACATTAGAAAATCGTCCTTGATGACATCTAAATTTTTAAATACCAAATAGCCACTAGGAGGAATCGGAAAAACCCTTGGATTTCTATTATTATTTTTTTCACGTATGAGAGCATAAATAGTATCCCCTTCAATAATGTTTCTGTTCAGAATATTTTTATTCCATTGCCTTGGAGGTATAATAGCAGCTCGGACAATATTTGCGAATACCATGGCAAAGCATTGGCTGCCTGCGTATCCAGAGAGAAATATATTATCTTCTGCTTGATTCGAGTCAGCATGTATAATTCTTGATACCTTTCTATTACTATCAAGAGTAACATATGCACTTGCTGGTGCATTTGCATTATTAGCATTTTTGTGTTGTTCTTGACGATCTTGGACCGGTTGAATGACACGAAATACATCATTGTGATCAAGTTTCACATTAATATTTAATTTTTTCTCTTTTGTTGACACCACCGGTCCGACACTAGTTATCCTTTTCTTATGTTTGGGATAAATTTCTATTAATAAGTGTTCTTCAACTGAAGGGCTTCTCATTCTTTTTCTGGGACCTCCAACAATGGAAATTTTTTTTCCTTGAGTCTGTTGTCCTTTAGAGTTTACTTCATTTGTTATACATACTTCATCTGGTGTACCTCTGAGTTGCCTTTCTGGGAACTCAAACAATGGAAGATCTGTTCTATAAATTTGTCTCAAACGGTTGTACTCAATTAAAGCATCAACATCGCAATAAATCTTTGTCTTATCAAATTCTACTAGACGTAAACCTGCACTAGTGGTCACACGGGAAAGTGCAACGTACAACATACCTGGACCGAAGCAATAATTACCTGCGTCAACAATTGCACACTGTAAACTTAGTCCTTGGGACTTGTGTATTGTAATGGCAAAGGCCAGTTGAAGAGGAAACTGTCTTCGCGTAAAAAGACTTGCTTCAAAACTTCAAAGCGCACGGTTTCTCTGCCAATTTCAACCGGAAGTTCCAGTCCATCAAATTTTACAAGAACTCCAATTATTTCTCCGTTTGGTAGCAACTTGAAGCTTGTTAATGTCCCCATTGATCCGTTTACTAGCCTCTTAGCAACACAAATATTTCTTTGGAGCATTACACGTGCACCTACTGCAAGTAACAAGCTCATGAAAGAACCGGCTGTTCTTTTTTTGTAGTTGCCAAAGTTTAAAACAGTTTTTGCTGCTTTCTGTTCGATTCGTTTGTCGTCAACAACTGAAGAGAGTCGATCAACTGCAGAAAGTTTAACGTAGTCTGAGCAGCTTTTTGTAAGAAGTAAATCGTTAACTACCATACAATTTTCATTGGTGGGCATAAGAATGACAGGTCTATTTCCCTCTTCACACAATTTTGAGTAAAGATTTATAATTTCGTCATTTGAAGCTCTGTAGGAGCTCCCAATTTTTCTCTTGTAAAGACTATTCAAATTTTCACCTGTGCAAAACCCTTGTCTAATTTCAGAAAGTGTATTAGCATAACTCTTATCCATCTTTTGTCTCACATTTATGGTTAGTTCTTCATACTCAAATAGATGCCAGAGGTTAAAAGTACCAACTGATCCGATCCTGTTTTTTACCTCTAGTCGTGTGAGAGGCATATAAGGAGGATTACCACTTACTGGTTTTAATTGAAGAAAATCTCCCAAAAATACGCAGTTAGCATTACCCATTGGCAAATCAACTGCCAATATTTCTGATAGTCTTAAATGAATGTAGGTTAAAAGAAGAGACGAAACCATACTAATTTCATCAATAATAAAAAGTCTTGTCTCTTTAAGTGTCTTTCTCAAAGTAAGAAGTTTTTCAGTGGAGAGAGGTGTGTATTCTGTGGTGTTTTCCTGATCAATAGCTAAACTTAAACAACTATGTATTGTTAAACCATTTATGCTATGTGCAGCAATACCAGTAAGTGCCATAACTACAACGGGACAATCTTCATTCTTGAACTTGTTGCAAAGTAGTCTTCTCACGACACTGATAACCCTAGATTTTCCTGTACCCCCACATCCAGATACAATCAACTTCAAAGATGTTGCACCATTGCGCTTGGTAACTGAGTCTAAAATTTTTTCAACAACTCTCTTTTGATCAATATTGAGCGACTCATAATCATTTCTCAACCTGTCTTCGGTGTCAACATTTAAAATCTGTTTGTTTGCGTCTAACAAATCCTCCATAGCATCTGCTGCTCTGTCAATGACTCCTCCCTGAATTGCATTTTCTGGGTCATCTTCAATGTTTTCATCAATATTTTCTGCCTTCAGAAATTCTTTTGCACGTTCTCGGACCCTTTCTTCAAATTCTATATCGCTTTTCCTCTTAACAACAAATTTTTCGTGGTAAGCTAGCATGTCGGGATAGTTTACACTTTCAACACAGTAGGTTTCGTAGTTGCTATTTCCACTGACTACTAGTTCATTTTCATCTCTCCAAGGTTCAAACAATTTTAAAAGATCTCCATAATAAGCATTTTTCTTCTCGTCAGTTTCAAATGGGTTTACCTTTCTGTGCTGTATGATATACGGTTTAAAAAGCCTTTTTCTGAGGTAGAAGGACCCGTCAGTTAACATCATATTATCATCAGTACCATTACGCTCCCGTTCATACCAAGACAATAACTGAAAAAGACTGATATTTTCCATATGTTCCGGTCTTTTAGGGTAGATATCAAAGACCCAGTGGGTAATGTACAAATCACTACTCTGTGGATTGTTTTTAGCAAGCTTTTCAAGCTCCTCATACCTTCTCAGTGTCCTCTTCACCTCGCTCTTTTTCGCAAGGTCAACATATCTAAATTGCCTAGAAATACTATACAATTTAGTACCAAGAAGCCTATCAGCAGCTTCAACTGCTCCAACTTGACCGGTTCTTATGGACTTCAACAAGTAGGACATAGTTCGTTGACCAAGACTTTTGTATGCATTATTTACTTCCTCCCACATTGCTTCTACTTCGACACTCTCTGCTTTTGTCATGTAATTGGTAATATAATACGGTAATTTAGAGCCCAAATGGCCAATATATTGAACATCAATGTTTGCTTGATTAGCAATAAGTAACGCAGGAGAATAGTCATTTATATAACGCTCGTCATCTCTTCGAAGCAGATGATATATTCTTTTTCTTGGCTTTTTACAGTTTGTACCATGAGCCAAGCAGTCAAGGATGTCATATAATTCTGTTCGTTCCTTTTTAGGACGAGGAAAGCCAAACTTACAATACGTAACCCATCTTCCTCTTTTTCTCTTATACTTTCTTTGACAGTATATATTACAGCGGTGCACTTGATGGTCTTTGACCAGTTTGTGAAGAGTTGGACTAGTCAATCTATTTGGTATTTCACAAGTTATAATACTATTGATATACTGAATCACTTCAGACGCTGCTGATTTCCCAATAATAGGAGCATCTTCAATCCACAACACACAGTGTACATGAGGCGCACCTCGTTTCTGATACTCGATACGCCAGAAATGATCCTTAATTTTACCAAACAAAGGATTTGTCTTTGAACAAATTAGCTCATTAAATATAGGTGTCCATTTTTGGTCAAAGTGCATGGAAACTGCAATTGGATCTAGACACGTCAACTCTGCTGGGGTCATTTTTGCCACACCAGGTAAGTTCTTATGGACAGTCCGTAAATAGTCAATAAATTAAGGAGAGTACCACTCAGCACATGAAACTGTCAGAAACAAAGTCGTTGGACCCAATTGCTCAATCATTGACTTTACTTTATAGGAAAGAGATTGAAAATACTGCTGAGATCCTCTGATTTTTGATTGAACAGAAAACAAAGTCGCTTCCATCTCTCCATCACGGGAATGAAGCCTGTCTATAAATTGACGAGCATTTTGATTTGGTTTCACAGTCCGCAACATATGACCAACGCTATTACACATGTAAGAGAATTCTTGCAATTGGAAGCTGTGAAAAAGAAACTGTTTGTCAAGACGAAACTTAGTATGTCTGCTAAGAAGCGTTGATTTAAAATATTCTGCATTCCTAATCCGAAATGGTCTTGCCTTGTCACGCAAGCCATATTTGCCTTTCGGGAAAAGATTTGGAAACACTTTTAGATCAAGTTCTTCCTGAAATAAGTCTTCGCTCTCACCTTTTAGTTTCTTGATTTGAAATTTGTCAGTACCAAGATCTTTCATTTGCTTAAAATCTTCAATGAAGTCTTTTGGAACCGCTGAATTGAGAGGCTGGACAGAAAAATGTTCAACCAATGTAGATTTTGCGCTTTCTGTCAGTTTCTGAAGGATTGCAGCTTCCGGTATTTCAGGTAAATTATCGACACCAACCGCTTTTTCAGCAAGACGGGCTTCAATTATTTTTTTTTAAATCTTCTAGGGTGTATGCATGTATTGTTTTATAGAGACTGTTGTTCTCTCTTAACCACAACAGTGCTTCATGGACTTTTCTCAGATCTATTAGTGCAGTCCAAACATTCTTGTTGTAAGTAGGCTGATCATTGACAATGACTAAAAAACTATCAATGTTAAGAAGTTTTTCAGGCTGAATATCTGCATTTGCTTGCACATCAACAGGTAGATATACTATTATCCCCTTAAGAGAGTCAACAAGTTCTGTTCTAGGTCTCTTCAACGCAGTTACTTGCCCTAATCTGACGATCGTAAGACAAGGCATTCAAATCGAATTATTGCCATTTCAAAATTATTTAAACACTTTATACATTCCGGTGTACAGTCTATATGAAGGTTATTTAATACTGATCGGACATTCTCCTGACTTTTCAATATTTTTCTAGCACAGTAATCACAGACAAAGAAGGAATCTACGACATCCTCTTTCCAACCTGTACATTGAATTAGTTGTTCTCTGTCATCTTTGGGTATGTCCTGTTGTAGGTGTTCTAAAATCGTGGCCATCATTACATCAAAACCTTTCTTATTTGAAAGGGATCTTAGACTCTTCAATTGGTATTTTGTCTTTATCTGCTCACAACTGTCACAATGCATTGTGGGGTATACATCCCTAATGTTAGCTACCTTATCAAGGCTCTCACCAAATAATTTTATTATTGTATTTTCATCCACAGAAACTCTAATATTGCTATCACCGTAAATGAAGTCTTGACTATTATTACGACAGAGTCTACTTGACACTTCTTCTATGTAATGACTTAGTTCCTTGTACAAGCCCTCGACGTTTAGTAGATTAATATGTTGTATAATCTTACATTTTCATACTGCCTTATATACGCTATTAATGAAACAGTTCAAGACAGGAAAATGTGGAGCTAGTGCCCTTAGAGAACGCGAATAGCTCTGACATCCCTCATTTGGGCTACAGTATAACGAATGCCCATGCTTTCTTGTGTCCCTGTAATTGATTTCACAATAATCCAAGCCGCCAAGGTAGAAATTAACCGCTTTGTCAGTTGAAAATTTTAATGCTATATTGTTTTCAAGGATATCAAACAGAATTTGACATAATTCAATATCCGTCGGATAGAGCTTGCAGATATCAGGGTGACATTGCCAAGTAACCTGCTGCCCAATTTTTGGTTTTGATTGTTTACTCAAATTGTTATAGGTGACTTCAGCCATCATAATTTCCTTGTCAGATCTAGATTCAGAGCATTCTTCAATAGTTGTCTCGTACTTTTCGGGACATTTTGTTCTACTACACAGAGAATTTTTTGCCAAATATTCAGTAGAACTAAAAGAACTGTTTAAAACACAGTTAGAAATGCTTTTTTCTTGAGTCGGTGCTCCAGGAATTTGTTCTAAATCATTAGTCTTACAAACACATTTACTAATAACCCTAACAGGCTCGCTTTCGCCATAATTGAAAAACATTGCTTTTCCTTCGCTGTTGATAGGTATGCTTGTATATATGTTTTTATTGCTGCTACATAAACTGCAATTGCTTCTTCCAAAATTAATATACGAATTTTCAAAGAAGTACGCCTCCGTATATTCACTGTTTTGTCGAACATTTTCCATTGCATCTGTAAACTGTTCCGCAGTTGCCAATCCATACCTTGGAAGCTTTTCATTAAACTGACAACATTTCTTTTGGATATTACTATGAAGCATTGCCAAGGAATTTCTAGCCGACTTTTCAACAGCATCCGCTCTTTCAAAGAGAATTTTAATCTGTAATTTTGAATACTTTTCGTGATCCTGGTAAAACATGGGTAAAATGTTTCTCAATTTACAAAGATCAGCCTGCATTTTTGCCATCTTCTTGTATTTCTGAATGTAATTTTTCTGTTTGTCCTTATGCGTTCTTCGGTACAACCTCGCAGAGAATTTAATTTTTTCATTATAGCTTTTGTCACCCCAGTATCTACCCATTATTCTGGTAGCAACTTTTTTCTTATGTTTGTTTCGGTAATCTTCATCATTATCATACCGTTCCCTGCTCTTTTGTCTAGCCTGCTCAATTCTTGCTTCTCTGTAATGTTCATCATTACCATACCGTTCCTTGATCTTTTGTTTGGCTGTCTCAATTTTTGCATGTCTATAATCTTCATTATTGTGATAACACATCTTGCTGTTTTCTTTTGCTCTCTCAATTATTACTTCTCGATACGCCTGGTCGGTTGAATACCTTTGCTTTTTTCTTTTCAAGTTACTATCTCTGTTGTTTGTGTAGTACTCTTTCTTCAACTTGCGTATAGCCTGCTTTGATCTAACCATTATTCTAATCAAGAATGAGAGAATTTTCAGTTTTGACTTTCCTTATATACTAATTATGACGTCACTCTAGTCACGTCATAACTCTAATATAAAACTATGATGACGTTCATTATTTATCTAGTAGGGTTTCAGACAAGGTATTTCTAATGATGTACTTTTGTTTTGATCTGACTCTATTTTTAGGAGTTTTGGGTTTTTATATTTCTTAGCATTGGACTGATCGTCTCTTACTAGGTTGCTAGCTACTGCTGCAACCCAAATTCACATATATATTTATTTATGAGAGGCAGCCTGGCCGAGTGGTCCAAGGCACTGGTGTTAGCCACCAGTCTCTTCAGAGGCGTGGGTTCAATTCTTACCGCTGGTACACGATTATGTTTGAAAGACTGCAGGGGCTATAGCTCGTCCTTTAATGTAATTTTTTAGGATTTATGGGTTTTATATTTCTTAACATTGGACGTGATCTTCTCTTACTAGGTTGCTAGCTACCACTGCAACCTGGATCCGAAAACAAAAAGTTATGAGCTCTGTTGCATTGTAAAGTTCTCTAATACGCTGAATATGATGGCATAATTTTCATTGAGATTCTATAGTTTTTAGTGGGTGTTTCGCTTTTTTTTAAATAAGGCAAATTTTCTCAGGCTTGTAACTTTTGAAGAATACTATATCATTACAAATAGGAAAAATAGTAAGAGACAGTCTTCTTTGAAATAGTAAGTGACGAACCTCAAGTAACTACCCCTGGAACTACCATATAACAGTTACTATAGATGAGAGACCGTTCTTTACTGTAAACAACCCGGATAATTGACAAACACCATTTATGATGAGCTATATTCGTCCTTTATGTAACTACACCTGGAACCACTATATATCAGTTAGTATGGGAGAGAGGTCGTTCTTTACTGTAACTACTTTAAAAAGTATTTTATTTTTAATTACAAAACGCACTAGATGTAGCAATTTCCTTTAAAATAAGCTATTATACAGCTCGTGTCCAAAGAAACTCGTGTCCAAAGAAACTCGAAAAAATATTTTATCATTAATTACAGAAGGAACTATTTGTAGCAAGTTTTACTATTGAGACGAGCCGCTCTTACTATATAATAATTTCCTTTAAAATGAGCCATTGAACAACTTTCTACGATATTCCAGTGCCAAGCTATCTGTGGAAAAGAAGAAAAAAAAATATCCCGTTTAGGCAGAATGTTGTAGTAGCTGCCACGTTTCTTGATTTTCAAGCCAATATAATTCCCTTGCTGTTCAAGCCAAGGGACAGAAAGTTTCCTACTTTTTCACTTTTCTTGATTTTCAAACCAAGCTATCTGTGGAAAAGAAGAAAGAAAAAAAAATATCGCTTTTAGGCATAATGTTGTAGTAGCCGCCACTTTTCTTGATTTTAAAGCCAATATATTTCCCTTGCTCTTCAAGCCAAGGGACAGAAGGTTTATTATGCAGAGGTTTCGGACAAGGCGGTTCTAATGGTGCACTTTTTATTTTGATCTGACTTTTTTTTTAAGAGTTATTGGTTTATACACTAGTTTTTACTATGGGGCGTGATGGTCTCTTACTAGGTTGCTAGCTACCGCTGCAACCCGGATTAAAATGAGCCATTGAACAACTCTCTACGGTGTGCCAGTGCCAAGCTCTCTGTGGAATTACTAACCTATGCTATAATTCTCAACTAAAAACTAAATGATCTTAGAGTTTTTGATTTTTCTATAGCATCATATCCAGTGACAGCTTCATAGAAAGGTGGCCTGATAGCAAAACACATCGAAGAGTTTAAGTTTTAGTTTAGAGTTTTAATTTAGAGTTTAATGCGTTTATAATGGCATTATAACGGCATAGTTATGCGAGGCAGCGTGGTCGAGCGGTTTAAGGTGCTTGTGTTAGCCACTCTTCAATTCGGAGGCACAGGTTCGAATCCCACCGCTGACAGTATTTTATACCAAAGCTAATTATAATCTTGTTTTAGTTACTATGGACTGAAGTTCGTTCTTTACTATAATTTCTGGCATTGCAGAAGCTGTCAAAAAATGTAGCCTCGTGAAGTTACTACTGATACACAATATGCCATTATTTAACTTCTATAAGAAAACTTACCTCATCATCTTTTGGTTTGGAGATCACTATTGACATCCTTGCTTCAGAATCTTTTGATTTTTGAATTAAATTAGCATTTTCAGCTTTTAAAAGCAGAATTTCATTTTTATTAGATTCATTTTCTTTCTCAACCTTGTTCAGCTTGTCTCGCAGCTCTACAATCTAAAAAAAAAATAATCAAGATTCACTCATTGGCATGTAATAGTTGAAGTTGGAAGTTCAATCAAAAGGTATTCTATCAGATGAAAAGCCAATATTTAATATCTAGAAAAATATGTGCCAAAAAAAGAGAAATATAGACATTTATATATATATATATATATATATATATATATATATATATATATATATATATATATATATATATATATATATATATATATATATATATATATATATATATATATATATATATATATATATATATATATATATATATATATATACATAGGAAAAAATAAGGAAATCGTTATTATTGTACAAAGAAAGCGAATATACAAAATCAGAAGTGTAAGAAACAATAAAAAGGAAAAAAGGTTCAGAAAATCATTAATAAAGACAAATATTTGATGGCGTTCTTTGTACTAAACTATGCCGTAACTTCTGAATTCTTTTCAGATTAGCAAGATACGGATAGAAAATCGGTCTTAATCTTCCGTGGTCGTACCCGTTCCACAAAGTTTAATGATTAGACACAAAAAAAAGAAGCAAACATGCAAAATCAGAAGTGAATAAAAACAAAGTTAAAAAAGATAAAAAAAAACAAGGATTGAGGGAAGTATTTAATTTCTTGCAGAAACGACGATTTAAAAAAACCTCGAAGACATAAGCACCCCGTATGCCGTACAAACTTTATCCAAGACAACCTAAAAAACGAGCAGATTTTGGTGTCGCAGCCAATAGGGGGAGCAAAATAGATTAAAAATAAAGTTTTTTGGACTGTCCCTTCACCGAACTTTAAATAATTAACATGGGCATTACTCTTGCGATTAAAATCTCTCGAGGACTGGAGAACTCGCAGGAACTAATATAGTATCGCTGTCTGTTAGACTTGTGTGGCTTTGTTCAAGGTTTAATCTTCAAAATAAAGTACAACTAAATATATAAACTTGTCCAGCAGCGAGGACACTCAGATAACAAAATGTCCGGACATACAAAATAAAGGGACAATGAAAAAAAAAGTGACTTACCATGTCGGATCCAAGACTAAAAAAACACACAAATCAAACATCTTTAGGTGGGGTATCAGAGACAACGGACAAAACCAATCATAGGCCAAACCACTAACAAAAAAAATAAAAAAAATTAACCAATATATTAAAAGAAAACGTTGAACCAACTTTTAATAATAATCAAGTAGATTCACCTTCAAAGCTTTTTTTTTAACAGGGAAAATGAAAGGCGGATAATTTCTTTATCATCCAATGATAAATAAAATTTAATAAGGCAATTACGTAAACTAAATTTAGATCGCTCACATCTGATCAGAGGCCGACGAGAATTAGAACAAAAACGAGCATTATGATGATGGGCACGGTCAGTAGGAAGCAGATCGAGAGAATACATCATTGAAGGCAGACTATTTTTGAAGTAACAACCCAACAAAACTATCGAAAAAAACTGAAGAAATTAAGAGACAGGCAAGACATTAAGAAAGTTATAGGCACTCTTCGACGGAGACGAATATGGCAGTGACGAGGGAGATGAAACAAACTCTTTTAGAACACGGATTCCCTTATTTTGTAGCCTCTGTAAAGGAGCCAGATGACTAGTGAAGGTGTTCAAGTAAAGAAGGGGGATACAATACGGTACAATAAGGGTTACAGAACACAATTTATCTGCTTTCATTAGAAAGAGCATACAAGGAAGGTGTAAAGAGCTTTCGAATATCAGGTAGGATTTTATCCACACAGAGTAAAGATGACCAATTTCTATCATTCTTAAACTCTAAGTCACCAAAGCATATATTCACCTTTGGTAATTATATGATAGCCTCTCTATGATGTTCCAGTGCCCCACTAGCGGCGACGAAAAAAAAGGGAACACATCACTACTTCCCATTGGAAGAACCTATTTTCCTTATTGCTCAAGATGGGAGACAGCAATCTTCTTTAGACTTGGACCAAAAAATAAACATTGTGAAGGGAACAAACAGGGCTTTAGAAATTTTTGCTTTACCAATTGCCCGTGATTCTCAACGTGGGGTTCAAGCACCACCGGTGGTGCCTCGGAATATTTTGGTAGGTTATGGGTAGAACGTGTACCCTTTGGCTGACAACATTTTAGAGCCTTAATTACGAAAAAAAATCATGTGATTGACGTCATGTTCATATGCATTTCAGGAGCCAAAAATGCATGTTAGTATCGTAATAACGTCATGCATTGTAACAAAGGTGTTTTATACAGATAATATTTTTCTTTAACATAAGATATGCCTAAAGAAAGACCTAAAAAACAAAAAAACAAGTTAATGGTCTTTTAAGCTTCCTTCAGGTAAATAAATGTAAAATTTTGAACAACAGTATTTATACATCACGAGCGAGGGGGCATCAGAATTTTAGAGATGCCTAGGTGGGACATGAATTTGGTTGGCAACCGCTGCTTTATGCAATTGTTCATCTATCGCAATAGCGGATTCACAAATTTTGTTTTTTTGTTTTTGGTCGTTTCCAAATTATGGATATTTTAGGGCAGTATCACATTTTTGACACTATTGCCACATTGAACCGTGAAAATAAATAAGCAAAGCTAATGAGTTAAATTTGACAACACATATCGTCCGTAAAAAAATACAACATTAACAACCTGTTGACTCTCAAAGACAACTAAAGCTTCAAAGGAAAGCTATACCTTCTGAAATTATTATGGTGTCGGTTTTTCAGCTTATTTTTCATTGATTGCTCACATTTCATTTCTTTTTTAATTTGGTACTTTCTACTCCCAAAAACTGCCTAACTTCACATTTAGCTCTTTTTCATTTAAAATTAAATCGCCTACTTTTCAACTTTTTAAGAATATAATGGCAGTAAAAGTATATAATGAATTACTAGCATATAATATAAAAGTATAATAGTTAATTTAATATTACTCATATAATATAATTATTATTAATATAATAACATATAATATAATAGTAAGCAATATAATAATGAAAATAATAGTATATAATAATAAGTATATAACGGCAGAGTAAGTTTACATTTGACCAATTCGAATAATTTAACTTCAACTTCATGATCCTTGGCACTTTGACAGTAGCAATGCTATTCTCGCACGTGACACTATCACTTCAACATAGTTATAGGATATGTTTTATTTGGATCTTTTATATGTTTAAAAGTTCCATATATGTTTGTTTTATAAGTTTATATCACTTCAACGTAGTTAGTTATAGGATATGTTTTATATGGAGGAACTCTCCTACTTCTTTTAATTTGCTTATATGTTTCTTTGACCGTAGTCTTCCATAGCGTTTGCCAAGTTTTCTTAGAACGAAATTCATCTGAAATTTGCAACACAACCCCACCTACCTCCTAATTCAACAAATCAACAACCACTAGCCTCGCTTCCTACCTTAAAGCACCAAGCAAAGAGTGGAAACTTATGAGCAGAAACTGACACAAGTGTCGGCAAAAAAAAGAAAACAACGCCATCTAACGTTCGGCGACCATTAGCATTTTTTCAAGCTTTGTATGGGTTTTTCTGCGAGGAATTGATAAAAAACACTTTTAGTACACTAATTTTACCAACCACACAAATTAAATTAATTATTCATATTATTACACTGAAAAAAAATGCCAAGTGTCACCAAATGCTAGATAGCGTTCAGGGTTTATTTTGCCGACGCAAGCGCCAGTTCCCACTATTGTAAGTCACCCGTAATTCTTTTATACCAAGGAGATTCAGATACTAATAACTGTCACATGCTTATTTGATATGATTTATACGGAGAGAGTCTCCTCCTTAATTCATTTCCTAGATTTTTTTTGTGTATTTGTCCTTTGTTTGAACGAATCACCAGACGAGTTTGTTACCCCCATAAAAATCCAGTTCTTTTTTAATATTACACCTTCTATAACCCCTGACAAATCGTTATATATACCTTTTTAGAAAGCTCTGCTTTATCCTTAGATATCTGTGTGGCACATTCCATCAAAGCACAATGCTCGTATAAAACAAGAACACTTTCTTGCAAATAAAATTCCAATAATTGATTCTGTTAGGTTATATAGTACTTTCCATTATTGAAAAGACACAGAGAAAAAATAAGCTTACATGCAGAACTGTGTTGTCAATAGCTAAAAAAACCTGTGTTGACGGATTAAAATAGTTTAGACACAAAATTACAATTCATAATGATCTTCCCGCTGTCTGGATGGTGATTCCTAAGAGTATGCTAGCTACCGCTGCAACCCGGAAATATCTTGTGAATAGATCTTTGCAGTTAAAATGGGGTAGAGGTCGTTCTTTACTATAATTTCAGTAAAGTGAAAATTTTGTTCTGGCCTTTGGAAGACTAGGGAGGGGCTTGGGAAGGGCTAGGGTCTTGAAAAGGCTAAAAAGAAAAAAAAAGTCCCTGTATGGCAGAATGTTGTAGTAGCTGCCACTTTTCTTGATTTTCAAGCAAATATATTTCCCTTGCTGTTCAAGCCAAGGGACAGAAAGTTTCCTATATAGGGGTTTTGGACAAGGCGGTTCTAATGGTGTATTGTTTTTAGGTGTACTCTTTTTATAGGAACTATGGGTTTTTATATTTCTTAACATTGGACGTGATCGTCTCTTACTAGGTTGCTAGCTACCGCTGCAACCCCAACTAGGTTTCAGCCATCTCTACAGCCATGATACTGATGGAAATTACATAATCCCTATTTATGTTTCAGTTAACATGGGCTAGGTGTCCTTCTTTATTGTAAATTCCTAGCATTGGACTAAAGGTTTCTTACTATGTTACTAGCTAACGCTGCAACCCGGATTCTGTGCTATAATATTACAAACAGGAAAAAGCCTACGGCTTTTTCCTCTTTGAAATAGTAAGAGACGAATCTCAAACATTCAAGTAGCTAACCAAGTCCAAAGTATGCAACAGTTTGGTATTCCAATGATCGTCTCTTTATGTAACCTCAAACAATCTAGTAGCTAACTAATTCCAATCTATGCAATTGTCGTCTTTTAATTTATATAGGCAAGAGATCGTTCTTTATTATAATCAAAATTAAAGATTAAAATTATCTCTGAAAGAATGTATTTTGTTGAAAAGTCAGCTAGGGATGCTTTCGCAAAACTTCATAGCAATACCCAAAAGAAATGTTGCATGTTTAGTGAAAAGCTTCCAAGGTATGAACCGGCAACTGTGGAACAGTTTATAGATGTAATGGGAAATCTTATAGATCACTGTGAATATATGGAGGCATAATTGTTCTTTACTTAGTTTCAGCTTTAATTCGATGATCCAGACTTTATGTACTAACTACATCCAAAGACTATGACGTCATTGATTAATATTGTATATAAAAAATTAAGTTTTTCGTAAAAAAAATTAATTGAAAAAAAATTAAGTACAAATAGCGCTAGATCTAGAGATTTCCTTTAAAATGAGCCATTGAACAACTCTCTACGATGTTCCAGTGCCAAGCTATCTGTGGAAAAGAAAGAAAGAAAAAAATATCCCGTTTGTGGAGAATAACGTGGTTAAAGTCAATTTTCTTGATTATCAAGCCAATATATTTTCTTTGTTATTCAAGCCGCAGGGCAGTAAGTTTCCTTTATAGGGGTTTCGGACAAGGCGGTTCTAATGGTGTACTTTTTGTTTTGATATGACTCTGTTTTTAGGAGTTAGGGGTTTTTATATTTTTTAACATTGGACGTGATCGTCTCTTACTAGGTTGCCAGCTACCGCTGCAACCCGGAAAATGAGCCATTGAACAACTCTCTACGATGTTCCAGTGCAAAGCTATCTGTTGAACTTATACGATAATTAAGTGGCGTATAAAATTTAGTATAGGCAAGAAGTCGTTCTTTATTATAAAAAAAAAAATTAATCCCTTTGTATCTTTTCAAAATATTGTAAACAGTATCCTTTTCAATATGATTTCTCCGATACAAATCATCACTCGTGCCTCTGGATCGATGCAGACTTGATAGTATTCAGGTGATAAGCCTCGTCATTTCTGTAGTTGATGTTTCTCCGGATTCATGCTGACTTGATAGTATTTTGACAATATTCTTCATTATCTCTGTATTTGATGTTTCTCCGGATGGATCCACACTTGACATTTGAAGTGATCGTCTCTTAATAGGTTGCTAGCTACCGCTGCAACCCGGATTACTCCAATGATCGTATTTTAATGAATCTTTATTATAATTCTTTACTATAACAACCTGGATGACGTCAGTTACAACTTGGGTTTCTTTTTATGCTATATCATTACAAACAGGAAAAAGCCTACGGCTTTTTCTTCTTTGAAATAGTAAGAGACGATCCTCAAGTAATCAAGTAGCTACCTAAGTCAATGTATGCAGTGGTATGTTATTCAAATGATCGTATTTTAATGTAATTTTCTTGATTTTCAAGCCAATATATTTCCCTTGCTGTTCAAGCCAAGGAACTGAAAGTTTCCTGTACAGGGGTTTTAGACAAGGCGGTTCTAATGGTGTACTTTTTGTTTTGATCTGATTTTTTTTAGGAGCTATGGATTTTTATATTTCTTAACATTGGACGTGATCGTCTCTTACTAGGTTGCTAGCTACCGCTGCAACCCAGACTCGGTTGCTAGCTACCGCTGCAACCCGGATAATTGACAAACACCACTTATGATGAGCTATATTCGTCCTATATGTAACTACACCTGGAACCACCATATATCAGTTAGTATGGGATAGAGATCGTTCTTTACTGTAAAATATAAAACTATGATGACGTTCATTATTTATCTAGTAGGGTTTCAGACAAGGCATTTCTAATGATGTACTTTTGTTTTGATCTGACTCTATTCTTAGGAGTTCTGGGTTTTTATATTTCTTAGCATTGGACTGATCGTCTATTACTAGGTTGCTAGCTACTGCTGCAACCCAAATTCACATATATATTTATTTATAAGAGGCAGCCTGGCCGAGATGTCCAAGGCACTGGTGTTAGCCACCAGTCTCTTCAGAGGCGTGGGTTCAATTCTTACCGCTGGTATACGATTATGTTTGAAAGACTGCAGTGTGAAAAGACATCAAAATGCAGTTTTTGGTGGAAAAATTTATTCTCTTTTAGAAATAATTTATTTTAGTTACTATAGATTTTTAACCCAATTAATTTCCTTTAAAATGAGCTATTGAACAACCCTCTACGATGTTCCAGTGCCAAGCTATCTCTGGATACAAAAGAAAAAAAAAAGAAAAAAATAAAAAAATATCCCTTTTAGGCAGAATGTTGTAGTAGCTGCCACTTTTCTTGATTTTCAAGCCAATATATTTCCCTTGCTGTTCAAGCCAAGGGACAGAAATTTTACTATGCAGGGGTTTCGGACAAGGCGGTTCTAATGGTGTACTTTTTGTTTTGATCTGACTTTTTTTTAAGAACTATGGGTTTTTATATTTCTTAACATTGAACGTGATCGTCTCTTACTAGGTTGCTAGCTACCGCTGCAACCCGGATACTAGGTTGCTAGCTACCGCTGCAACCCGGAAATATAAATACTGTAATCTTAACTATAGTGAAGTTGCGTATGCAAGTTAGCATAGGGAAGAGTTTGAACTTTATTTTATATGAATGAGAACATTTACAGTTCTGACGCTTCTTATATAGTAATTTTGACGTCACGGCGTAATGATTTTATATCATGATGACGTCATAGCGAAATGATATTATTTCATGACGTCTTCAGAAACAACAATATAATTTCTTTTTTTTTCTATTCACGTCATAGCTCTAATATAAAACTATGACGACATTCAATATTTATCTAGTAGGGTTTCAGACAAGGTAATTTTAATGATGTACTTTTGTTTTGATTTGACTCTATTTTTAGGAGTTTTGTTATATTTCATAGCATTGGACTGATACTAGATTGCTAGCTACTGCTGCAACCCAGATTCACATATATAGTTATTTATGAGAGGCAACCTGGTCGAGTGGTCCAAGGCACTGGTTTTAGCTACCAGTCTCTTCGGAGGCGTGGGTTCAAATCTTACCGCAGTCCAAAATAAGCAATGGTTTGTTCTTCTAATGATCATCTTTTAATTTGGCGTTTCTTATTAGGTTGCTAACTACCACTGCAACCCGAATTATGTAATTAATAGGTTGCTAGCTACTGCTGCAACCTAGATATTCGTATTTATAATACTATGGGCTAAGGTTCATTCTTTACTGTAACTTTTTAAGACTCGTATCATGTACCCATAACCTAACAAAAAATAAAACTAATTTTTAATATTTCAGGTATTTTGTTAGTTTGAATTAAAAGATTAAAATTATTGCTCATATATCATAAATATTTTTGCAGTTTACATAATAACTTTAGCGATTCTAAACTGAAAAATGAAATATATTAAAAAATTGAATTTTTTGGTCTGAAAATACATAGTAAATTCCACATCGGGTAGTTAGAACTTAACTAAAAATAAAAAACTAATTTTGACATTTTCAGGTATTTTTCTAGCTTGAATTGAAATATTCAAACTATTGCTCGGATACCATGGATATTTTGCAGTTTACACAAGCTGCAAAGAACGCATAAGGGCAAAATTACAAATTATATTCAGAAGTCCGAAAACATGGCAACAATGCTGGCTGATCTTAGTAAATTTAGAAAAATTTTACGAATTTTTTACCGGGATTACGAAAAATATTCAAAATTAAAGATTAAAATTATCTCTGAAAGAATGGATTTTGTTGAAAAGTCAGCTAGAGATGCTTTCGCAAAACTTCATAGTAATATCCAAAAGAAATATTGCATGTTTAGTGAAAAGCTTCCAAGGTATGAACCGGCAACTGTGGAACAGTTTATAGATGTAATGGGAAATTTTATAGATCACTGTGAATATATGGAGGCATAATTGTTCTTTACTTAGTTTCAGCTTTAATTCGATGATCCAGACTTTATGTACTAACTACATCCAAAGACTATGACGTCATTGATTAATATTGTATATAAAAAATTAAGTTTTTCGTAAAAAAAATTAATTTAAAAAAATCAAGTACAAATAGCGCTAGATCTAGAGATTTCCTTTAAAATGAGCCATTGAATAACTCTCTACGATGTTCCAGTGCCAAGCTATCTGTGGAAAAGAAAGAAAGAAAAAAATATCCCGTTTGTGGAGAATAACGCGGTTAAAGTCAATTTTCTTGATTATCAAGCCAATATATTTTCTTTGTTATTCAAGCCGCAGGGCGGTAAGTTTCCTTTATAGGGGTTTCGGAAAAGGTGGTTCTAATGGTGTACTTTTTGTTTTGATCTGACTCTGTTTTTAGGAGTTAGGGGTTTTTATATTTCTTAACATTGGACGTGATCGTCTCTTACTAGGTTGCTAGCTGCCGCTGCAACCCGGATATGGTTCTTAAATCATTCTTCTTTATGGTCCCATATGGTCTAGTGGCTAGGATAGTTAACTTTCACTTAACAGGCCCGTTTTTGATTCCCGGTTCGGGAAAATTTTTAACTCTATAATCCTCGAACATTCGAACCTTTTATAATTAGAATGATGTATATAATATAAATACTGTAATCTTAACTATAGTGAAGTTGCCTATGCAAGTTAGTATAGGGAAGAGTTCGATCTTTATTATAAATTAGTGCAGTCCAAACATTCTTGTTGTAAGTAGCCTGAGCATTGACAATGACTACAAAACTATCAATGTTAAGAAGTTTTTCAGGCTGAATATCTGCATTTACTCGCACATCAACAGGTAGATATACTATTCTCCCCTTAAGAGCGTCAACAAGTTCTGTTCTAGGTCTCTTCAATGCAGTTACTTTCCCTAATCTGACGATCGTAAGACAAGGCATTACAAATCAAATCATTGCCATTTCAAAATTATTTAAACACTTTATACATTCCGGTGTACAGTCTATATGAAGGTTATTTAATACTGATCGGACATTCTCCTGACTTTTCAACATTTTCCCAGCACAGTAGTCACAGACAAAGAATGAATATATGACATCCTCTTTCCAACCTGTACATTGAATTAGTTGTTCTCTGTCATCTTTGGGTATGTCCTGTTGTAGGTGTTCTAAAATCGTGGCCATCATTACATCAAAACCTTTCCTATTTGAAGGGGATCTTAGCCTCTTCAATTGGTATTTTGTCTTTATCTGCTCACAACTGTCACAATACATTGTGGGGTATACATCCCTGATGTTAGCTACCTTATCAAGGCTCTCACTAAATAATTTTATTATTGTATTTTCATCCACAGAAACTCTAATATTGCTATCACCGTAGATGAAGTCTTGACTATTATTACGACAGAGTCTACTTGACACTTCTTCTATGTAATGACTTAGTTCCTTGTACGAGCCCTCGACTTTTAGTAGATTAATATGTTGTATAATCTTACATTTTGATACTGCCTTATATACGCTATTAATGAAGCAGTTCAAGACAGGAAAATGTGGAGCTAGTGCCCTTAGAGAACGCAAATAGCTCTGACATCCCTCATTTGGGCTACAGTATAACGAATGCCCATGCTTTCTTGTGTCCCTGTAATTGATTTCACAATAATCCAAGCCGCCAAGGTAGAAATTAACCACTTTGTCAGTTGAAAATTTTAATGCTATATTATTTTCAAGGATATCAAAAAGAATTTGACATAATTCAATATCTGTCGGATAGAGCTTGCAGATATCAGGGTGACATTACCAAGTAACCTGCTGCCCAATTTTTGGTTTTGAATGATTACTCAGATTGTTATAGGTGACTTCAGCCATCATAATTTCCTTGTCAGATATAAATTCAGAGCATTCTTCAATAGTTGTCTCGTACTTTTCAGGACAGTTTATTCTACTACACAGAGAATTTTTTGCCTAATATTCAGTAGAACTAAAAGAACTGTTTAAAACACAGTTAGAAATGCTTTTTTCTTGAGTCGGTGTTCCAGGAATTTGTTCTAAATCATTAGTCTTACAAACACATTTACTAATAACCATAACAGGCTCGTTTTCCCCATAATTGAAAAACATTGCTTTTCCTTCGCTGTTGATAGGTATGCTTGTATATATGTTTTTATTGCTGCTACATAAACTGCAATTGCTCCTTCCAAAATTAATATACGAATTTTCAAAGAAGCACGCCTCCGTATATTCACTGTGTTGTCGAACATTTTCCATTGCATCTGTAAACTGTTCCGCAGTTGCCAATCCATACCTTGGAAGCTTTTCATTAAACTGACAACATTTCTTTTGGATATTACTATGAAGCTTTGCCAAGGAATTTCTAGCCGACTTTTCAACAGCATCCGCTCTTTCAAAGAGAATTTTAATCTGTAATTTTGAATACTTTTCGTGATCCCGATAAAACATGCGTAAAATGTTTCTCAATTTACAAAGATCAGCCTGAATTTTTGCCATCTTCTTGTATTTCTGAATGTAATTTTTCCCTCTGTCCTTATGTGTTCTTCGGTACAACCTCGCAGAGAATTTAATTTTTTCATTATAGATTTTGTCAGCCCAGTAACGCTCCTTGATCTTTTGTTTGGCTGTCTCAATTTCTGCTTCTCGATACACCTGGACGGTTGAATACCTTTGCTTTTGGTTTTTCTTATATTTGATGCGGTAATCTTCATCATTGTGATAACTCTCCTTGATTTTTTGTTTGGCTGTCTCAATTTTTGCATGTCTATAATCTTCATCATTGTGATAACACATCTTGCTGTTTTGTTTTGCTCTCTCAATTATTACTTCTCGATACGCCTGGTCGGTTGAATACCTTTGTTTTGCTCTCTTAATTATTACTTCTCGATACGCCTGGTCGGTTGAATACCTTTGTTTTGCTCTCTCAATTTTTACTTCTCGATACGCCTGGTCGGTTGAATACCTTTGTTTTGCTCTCTCAATTTTTACTTCTAGATGCGCCTGGTCGGTTGAATATTTTTGCTTTTCTCTTTTCAAGATACTATCTCTGTTGTTTGTGTAGTACTGTTTTTTCAAATTGCGTATAGCTTGCTTCGATCTAACCATTATTCTAATCAAGACTGAGAAAATTTACATCTTTGTTGTTCTTAAGTAGTAATTATGACGTCACGGCGTAATGATTTTTTTATTCACGTCATAGCTCTAATCTAATATAAAGCTATGACGACATTCATTATTTATCTAGTAGGGTTTCAGACAAGGTAGTTTCAATGATGTACTTTCGTTTTGATCTTACTCTATTTTTAGGAGTTTTGTTATATTTCTTAGCATGGGACTGATTGTCTCTTACTAGGTTGCTAGCTACTGCTGCAACCCAAATTCACATATATATTTATTTATGAGAGGCAGCCTGGCCGAGTGGTCCAAGACACTGGTGTTAGCCACCAGTCTCTTCGGAGGCGTGGGTTCAAATCTTACCGCTGGTATACGATTATGTTTGAAAGACTGCAGTGTGAAAAGACATCAAAAATGCAGTTTTTGGTGGAAAAATTTATTCTCTTTTAGAAATAATTTATTTTAGTTACTATAGATTTTTAATCCAATTAATTTCCTTTAAAATGAGCTATTGAAAAACCCTCTACGATGTTCCAGTGCCAAGCTATCTGTGGAAAAGAAAAAAAAAGAAAAAAGAAAAAAATATCCCGTTTGGGGAGAATAACGTGGTTAAAGTCGATTTTCTTGATTTTCAAGCCCATATATTTCCCTTGCTGTTCAAGCTAAGGGACAGAAAGTTTCCTATACAGGGGTTTCGGACAAGGCGGTTCTAATGGTGTACTTTTTGTTTTGATCTGGCTCCTTTGTTAGGAACTATGGGTTTTTATATTTCTTAACATTGGACGTGATTGTCTCTTACTAGGTTGCTAGCTACCGCTGCAACCCGGATTACTAACCTATACTATAAGTAATTGGCGTATAAAATTTAGAATAGGCAAGAGGTCGTTCTTTATTATATCTAATATAAAACTATGACGACATTCAATATTTATCTAGTAGGGTTTCAGACAAGGTAATTCTAATGATGTACTTTTGTTTTGATCTGACTCTATTTTTAGGAGTTTTGTTATATTTCTTAGCATTGGACTGATCGTCTCTTACTAGATTGCTAGCTACTGCTGCAAACCGGATTCACATATATAGTATTTATGAAAGGCAACCTGGCCGAGTGGTCCAAGGCACTGGTGTTAGCCACCAGTCTCTTCGGAGGCGTGGGTTCAAATCTTACCGCTGGTATAAGATTATGTTTGAACGACTGCAGCGTGAAAAGACATCAAAAATGCAGTTTTTGGTGAAAAAATTTATTCTTTTTTAGAAATAATTTATTTTAGTTACAAAAGGTTTTTAACTCAATTAATTTCCTTTAAAATGAGCTATTGAACAACCCTCTACGATGTTCCAGTGCCAAGCTATCTCTGGAAACAAAGAAAAAAAGTAAAAAAGAAAAAAATATCCCGTTTAGGAAGAATGTTGTAGTAGCTGCCACTTTTCTTGATTTTCAAGCCAATATATTTCCTTTTCTGTTCAAGCCAAGGGACAGAAAGTTTCCTATGCAGGGGTTTCAGACAAGGTGGTTCTAATGGTGTACTTTTTGTTTTGATCTGACTCCTTTTTTAGGAACTATGGGTTTTTATATTTCTTAACATTGGACGTGATCGTCTCTTACTAGGTTGCTAGCTACCGCTACAACCCGGATTATCTTTAATTACAGACGGAACTAGATGTAGCAAGTTTTACTATTGAGACGAGTCGCTCTTACTATACAACATATAGTTCATTATCACGAACTGTTTGCTTTGATGTATCTATTGGTACCAAAATTTCGTTGTTTAGAGTTTCGGTTACTATTGAGACAATCAAAATTTCGTTCTTTAGAGTGTCGGTTACTATTGAGACAAGTAGCTATTATTACTATAGGTTTCATTACCATGAACTGTTTGATTGTTTCAAAATTCAAATGTCTTTGAAAAGACTGCAGTATGAAAATACATCAAAAATGCAATTTTTTTGAAAAAATTTATTCTACTTTAAAAAGTATTTTATTTTTAATTACAAAAGTGACTAGATGTTGCAATTTCCTTTAAAATGAGCTATTTTACAGTTCTCTATGATTTTCCAGTGCCCAGCTAGTTAAGGAAAAAAATCAAGCGGAAAGAAAAAAATATCCCGTTTAGGCAGAATGTTGTAGTAGCTGCCATTTTTTCTGATTTTCAAGTCAATATATTTTCTTTGTTATCCAAGCGAAGGGACAGAAAGTTAACTATAGGGAAGTTTCAGACAAGGTGGTTCTAATGGTGTAATTTTTGTTTTGATCTGACTCTTTTCTTAGGAGTTAGGTGATTTTATATTTCTTAACATTGGATGTGATCGTCTCTTACTAGGTTGCTAGCTACAGCTGCAACCCGGATGATTTTCAAGCCAATATATTTCCCTTGCTGTTCAATCCAAGGGACAGAAAGTTTCCTACACAGGGGTTTCGGACAAGGCGGTTCTAATGGTATACTTTTTGTTTTGATCTGACTCGTTTTTTAGGAACTATGGGTTTTTATATTTCTTAACATTGGACGTGATCGTCTCTTACTAGGTTGCTAGCTACCGCTGCAACCTGGATAGCATTGGACTGATCGTTTCTTGCTAGGTTGCTAGCTACTGCTGCAGCCCGGATTCAAATATACATTTATGAGAGGCAGCCTGGCCGAGTGGTTCGAGGCACTGGTGTTGGCCACCAGTCTCTTCAGAGGCATGGGTTCAAATCTTGCCGCTGGTATAAGATTATGTTTGAACGACTGCAGTGTGAAAAGACATCAAAAATGCAGTTTTTGGTGGAAAAATTTATTCTCTTTTAGAAATAATTTATTTTAGTTACTATAGATTTTTAACCGAATTAATTTCCTTTAAAATGAGCCATTGAACAAATATCTACGATGTTCCAGTGCCAAGCTATCTCTGGATACAAAAGAAAAAAAGAGAAAAAAACAAATCCCGCTTAGGCAGAATGTTGTAGTAGCTGCCACTTTTCTTGATTTTCAAGCCAATATATTTCCCTTGCTGTTCAAGCCAAGGGACAGAAAGTTTACTATACAGGGGTTTCGGACAAGGCGGTTCTAATGATGTACTTTTTGTTTTGATCTGACTCCTTTTTTAGGAACTATGGGTTTTAATATTTCTTAACATTGGACGTGATCGTCTCTTACTAGGTAGCTAGCTACCGCTGCAACCCGGATAATTAAGTGGCGTATAAAATTTAGCATAGGGAAGAAGTCGTTCTTTATTATAATGTTGATTTCCCAATAATAGGAGCATCTTCAATCCACAACACACAGTGTACATGAGGCGCACCTCGTTTCTGATAGTCGATACGCCAGAAATGATCCTTAATTTTACCAAACAAAGGATTTGTTTTTGAACAAATTAGCTCATTAAATAAAGGTGTCCAATTTTGTCAAAGTGCATGGAAACTGCAATTGGATCTAGACACGTCAACTCTTCTGGGGTCATTTTTGCCACACCAGGTAAGTTCTTATGGACAGTCCGTAAATAGTCAATAAATTCAGGAGAGTACCACTCAGCACATGAAACTGTCAGAAAGAAAGTCGGTGGACCCAATTGCTCAATCATTGACTTTACTTTATAGGAAAGAGATTGAAAATACTGCTGAGATCCTCTGATTTTTGATTGAACAGAAAACAAAGTCACTTCCATCTCTCCATCACGGGAATGAAGCCTGTCAATAAATTGACGAGCATATTGATTTGGTTTCACAGTCCGCAACATATGACCGACGCTATTACACATATAAGAAAATTCTTGCAATTGGAAGCTGTGAAAAAGAAACTGTTTGTCAAGACAAAACTTAGTATGTCTGCTAAGAAGCCTTGATTTAAAATATTCTGCATTCCTAATCCGAAATGGTCTTGCCTTGTCACCTTGTCACGCTATTTGCCTTTCGGGAAAAGATTTGGAAACACTTTTAGATCAAGTTCTTCCTGAAATAAGTCTTCGCTCTCACCTTTTAGTTTCTTGATTTGAAATTGGTCAGTACCAACATCTTTCATCTGCTTAAAATCTTCAATGAAGTCTTTTGGAACCGCTGAATTGAGAGGCTGGACAGAAAAATGTTCAACCAATGTAGATTTTCCGCTTTCTGTCAGTTTCTGAAGGATTGCAGCTTCCGGTATTTCAGGTAAATTATCAACACCAACCGCTTTTTCAGCAAGACGTGTTTCAAGTATTTTATTTAAATCTTCTAGGGTGTATGCATGTATTGTTTTATAGAGACTGTTGTTCTCTCTTAACCACAACAGTGCTTCATGGACTTTTCTCAGATCTATTAGTGCAGTCCAAACATTCTTGTTGTAAGTAGGCTGACCATTGACAATGACTACAAAACTATCAATGTTAAGAAGTTTTTCAGGCTGAATATCTGCATTTGCTTGCACATCAACAGGTAGATATACTATTCTCCCCTTAAGAGCGTCAACAAGTTCTGTTCTAGGTCTCTTCAATGCAGTTACTTGTCCTAATCTGACGATAGTAAGACAAGGCATTACAAATCGAATCATTGCCATTTCAAAATTATTTAAACACTATACATTCCGGTGTACAGTCTATATGAAGGTTATTTAATACTGATCGGACATTCTCCTGACTTTTCAACATTTTCCCAGCACAGTAATCACAGACAAGAGTAATCATAGACAAAGAATGAATCTATGACATCCTCTTTCCAACCTGTACATTGAATTAGTTGTTCTCTGTCATCTTTGGGTATGTCCTGTTGTAGGTGTTCTAAAATCGTGGCCATCATTACATCAAAACCTTTACTATTTGAAAGGGATCTTAGACTCTTCAATTGGTATTTTGTCTTTATCTGCTCACAACTGTCACAATGCATTGTGGGGTATACATCCCTGACGTTAGCTACCTTATCAAGGCTCTCACCAAATAATTTTATTATTGTATTTTCATCCACAGAAACTCTAATATTGCTATCACCGTAAATGAAGTCTTGACTATTATTACGACAGAGTCTACTTGACACTTCTTCTATGTAATGACTTAGTTCCTTGAACGAACCCTCGACTTTTAGTAGATTAATATGTTGTATAATCTTACATTTTGATACTGCCTTATATACGCTATTAATGAAACAGTTCAAGAGAGGAAAATGTGGAGCTAGTGCCCTTAGAGAACGCAAATAGCTCTGACATCCCTCATTTGGGCGACAGTATAACGAATGCTCATGCTTTCTTGTGTCCCTGTAATTGATTTCACAATAATCCAAGCCGCCAAGGTAGAAATTAACCGCTTTGTCAGTTGAAAATTTTAATGCTATATTATTTTCAAGGATATCAAAAAGAATTTGACATAATTCAATATCCGTCGGATACAGTTTGCAGATAACAGGGTGACATTGCCAAGTAACCTGCTGCCCAATTTTTGGTTTTGAATGTTTACTCAGATTGTTATAGGTGACTTCAGCCATCATAATTTCCTTGTCAGATCTAGTTCTAGAGCATTTTTCAATAGTTGTCTCGTACTTTTCAGGACAGTTTGTTCTACTATACAGAGAATTTTTTGCCAAATATTCAGTAGAACTAAACGAACTGTTTAAAACACAGTTAGAAATGCTTTTTTCTTGAGTCGGTGTTCCAGGATTTTATTCTAAATCATTAGTCTTACAAACACATTTACTAATAACCCTAACAGGCTCGTTTTCGCCATAATTGAAAAACATTGCATTTCCTTCGCTGTTGATAGGTATGCTTGTATATATATTTTTATTGCTGCTACATAAACTGCAATTGCTCCTTCCAAAATTAATATACGAATTTTCTAAGAAGTACGCCTCCGTATATTCACTGTGTTGTCGAACATTTTCCATTGCATCTATAAACTGTTCCGCAGTTGCCAATCTATACCTTGGAAGCTTTTTGTTAAACTGACAACATTTCTTTTGGATATTACTATGAAGCTTTGCCAAAGAATTTCTAGCCGAATTTTCAACAGCATCCGCTCTTTCAAAGAGAATTTTAATCTGTAATTTTGAATACTTTTCATGATCCCGATAAAACATGCGTAAAATGTTTCTCAATTAACAAAGATCAGCCTTCATTTTTGCCATCTTCTTGTATTTCTGAATGTAATTTTTCCCTTTGTCCTTATGCGTTCTTCGGTACAACCTCGCAGAGAATTTAATTTTTTCATTATAGCTTTTGTCACCCCAGTATCTACCCATTATTCTGGTAGCAACTTTTTTCTTATGTTGGTTTCGGTAATCTTTATCGTTATCATACCGTTCCTTGCTCTTTTGTTTGGCTGTCTCAATTTTTGCATGTCTATAATCCTCATCATTAACATAACACTCCTTGCTGTTTTGTTTGGCTCTCTCAATTTTCGCATCTCGATACGTCTTGTCGGTTGAATACCTTTGCTTTTCTCTTTTCAAGATGTTGTCTCTGTTTTTTGTATAGTCATGTTTTTTTAAATTACGTATAACTCTATTAGAACGCATCTTATTACAAAACAAGAAATAATATTCTTATCTAATTGAAACTTTTTAAGACTCGTATCATGTACCCATTACCTAACAAAAAATAAAACTAATTTTTAAATTTTCAGGTATTTTGTTAGTTTGAATTAAAAGATTAAAATTATTGCTCATATATCATAAATATTTTTGTAGTTTACATAATAACTTTAGCGATTCTAAACTGAAAAATGAAATATATTAAAAAATTGAATTTTTTGGTCTGAAAATACATAGTAAATTCCACATCGGGTAGTTAGAACCTAACTAAAAGTAAAACTAATTTTAACATTTTCAGGTATTTTTCTAGCTTGAATTGAAATATTCAAACTATTGCTCGGATACCATGGATATTTTGCAGTTTACACAAGCTGCAAAGAACGCATAAGGGCAAAATTAAAAATTATATTCAGAAGTCCAAAAACATGGCAACAATGCTGGCTGATCTTAGTAAATTTAGAAAAATCTCACGAATTTTTTACCGGTATTACGAAAAATATTCAAAATCAAAGATTAAAATTATCTCTGAAAGAATAAAAAATTTTGTTGAAAAGTCAGCTAGAGATGCTTTCGCAAAACTTCATAGTAATATCCAAAAGAAATGTTGCATGTTTAGTGAAAAGCTTCCAAGGTATGAACCGGCAACTGTGGAACAGTTTATGGATGTAATGGGAAATTTTATAGATCACTGTGAATATATGGAGGCATAATTGTTCTTTACTTAGTTTCAGCTTTAATTCCATGATCCAGACTTTATGTACTAACTACATCCAAAGACTATGACGTCATTAATTAGTATTGTATATAAAAAATTAAGTTTTTCGTAAAAAGAATTAATTAAAAAAATAAAGTACAAATAGCGCTAGATCTAGAGATTTCCTTTAAAATGAGCCATTGAACAACTCTCTACGATGTTCCAGTGCCAGTGGAGAATAACGTGGTTAAAGGCAATTTTCTTGATTATCAAGCCAATATATTTTCTTTGTTATTCAAGCCGCAGGGCGGTAAGTTTCCTCTATAGGGGTTTCGGACAAGGCGGTTCTAATGGTGTACTTTTTGTTTTGATCTGACTCTGTTTGTAGGAGTTAGGGGTTTTTATATTTCTTAACATTGGACGTGATCGTCTCTTGCTAGGTTGCTAGCTACCGCTGAAACCCGGATTATACAGCTCTGTAGAGTTTTCCAGTGCCCATCTAGCTGAGGTGTCAAATCAATCGAAAAGACAAAAGGTGCCGTTTGTGAAGAATATCATGGTAAAGTCAATTTTCTTTATTTTCAACCAACTTATTTTCCTTCTTATTCAAGCAAAGGGACGGTAAGTTTGCTATATAGGAGTTTTAGATAAGGTGGTTCTAGTAGTAACGTCTTTTAATATAAATACCCCTGGAATCACCACATATCAGTTACTAAGGGTGAGAGATCGTTCTTTACTGTAAAAAAAGAAAGAAAAAAATATCCCGTTTGTGGAGAATAACGTGGTTAAAGTCAATTTTCTTGATTATCAAGCCAATATATTTTCTTTGTTATTCAAGCCGCAGGGTGGTAAGTTTCCTTTATAGGGGTTTCGGACAAGGCAGTTCTAATGGTGTACTTTTTGTTTTGATCTGACTCTGTTTTTAGGAGTTAGGGGTTTTTATATTTCTTAACATTGGACCTGATCGTCTCTTACTAGGTTGCTAGCTACCGCTGCAACCCGGATAAATCGATCCTTTATGTAATCATATATATTATTATCAAACCTGATTACAAACAGGAAAAAGCCTACGGCTGTTTCTTCTTTGAAATAGTAAGAGACGAACCTCAAACAATCAAGTAGCTAACTAAGTCTAATTTCTGCAATGGTTTGTTATTTCAATGATCGTTCTTTAATGTAACAGCAACCCGGATCAATTAACTTGGGTTATAGGTCGTTCTTTATAACACAAGTAACTACCCCTGGAACCACCATATATCAGTTACTATGCATGAGAGATCGTTCTTTACTGTATTCAAATTTTAAAGTATTTTTCTGATTTAAATTACAAGATTAAAATTATTGCTCTGACACCATAAATATTTTTGCCGTTTTCAGTTAAATAAAAAAAATTATTTAAAATTTTCAGGAATTATTCTAGTTTCAGTTGACAAATAAGATATTTTTGTAATTATTTAATAATTTATTTTTATATTTTAGTTACTATAGGCTAGAGTTTGTTCCTTATTGTAATTAAAATGAGTCATTGAACAACTCTCTACGATGTTCCAATGCCAAGCTATCTGTTGAATTACTAACCTATACTCTAATTAAGTGGCGTATAAAATTTAGTATAGGCAAGAGGTGGTTCTTTATTATAAATTTTTTTAGGAGTTAGGGGGTTTTATATTTCTTAACATTGGACGTGATCGTCTCTTACTAGGTTGCTAGCTACCGCTGCACCCCGGAAAACTTATGAAAAAACACAATCGAAAGAGTTAAATACATTGCTTGGAGGATTATATCCCTAACGATAGAATTCATATATAGTTATATCACATGGCAATTCCCTTACGGAGTGCCGGATTGAAATACCCCGATCGGTACGAGCGGTTAGCTCCACTACACCACCACAAGGGTAAATGATTGTATTATTTTAATAGTTTATGATACTTTTCAGGGTTTTTATATTTCTTAACATCGGAAGTGATCGTCTCTTACTAGGTTGCTAGCTACCTCTGCAACCTGGATATAGGAAAAACCATATTGACAAACACTATTTATGATGAACTATATCGGTCCTTTATATAATTACTGTGTTCTAGAGTTTGTTCTTTAATATAATATATAAAATAAACCTTATTGACAAACATCATTTATGATGAGCTGTATCGGTCCTTTATGTAACTTTTTAGGAGTTATGGGTTTTACATTTCTTAACATTGGACGTGATCGTCTCTTACTAGGTTGCTAGCTACCGCTGCAACCCAGATTAATATGAAATTCGCAGTTTTTCGTAAAAAAATGATTATATTTTAAAAATAATTTGTTTTCATTACAAAAAGTTTTTAACCCCATTAATTTCCTTTAAAATGAGCCATTGAACAACTTTCTACGATGCTCCAGTGCCGATCTATCTGTAGAATTACTAACATATACTATAATTAAGTGGCGGATAAAATTTAGTATAGGGAAGAGGCCGTTCTTTATTATAAAAATATAAATACTGTAATCTTAACTATAGTGAAGTTGCGTATGCAAGTTAGTATAGGGAAGAGTTCGATCTTTATTATAACATCTTGTCTTTAATGATAACCGATACTTCTTTCTTTAGATCATTTCCAGGCCTCTGCCTTACTCCATTCATCACTAAGCAATCCAACATCTTTTCTTGTTCAAAATCATCCACTTTCGATTCCAATGACAAAATCCTACTTTCCAAGCTTTTAACCATTGCAAATAGTCCTTTGAATGATTTTTCTATTTCTTGGAATTTTGGGTTGTAATCAATGGAAATAGCATCATGAATTTTTTTTACTATAATATCAATTGCTTGATTTGCTGTATCAGGGTCTGATAGTTTAGCCTTAACTTGACGGGAAATCTCAGCTGTAAGATTCACTTGTGTCCGATTTAGTTCATCCTGGTTAAAAGCTATTTTTTGCAGTATTAGGCTAGGTGCCAGTGAGTCTTCTGCATTAACGCTCGCTGGGTTTAATGCTAGATAAGTAGGTGATGACGATTTATAAATGTCTGGAAACGAATCTAATTCGGTAAATGCTTTACCAACATCTTTTTCCGTTCTTTTGCGAACACTAGCGTTATCCGAAAGTAATTTCAAGTTAGACTCTGTCACTTGGTCCTCAGAATGATTGCCATAGCAAAAAACTGTATGTCTCTATAATCCTTTAGCACCACTTTTTGACTGCAAAACAATTGCTGGCCAAGGGGGGTAACTTTTGAAACTAGCGAGAACAACGTCAAAAGGCTTGAATTTGGACATGAGCGTAGCACTGAAAATAAATAATTACTTATCTTTGAGTGGGCCAATTAATCCAGTAATTTGCAAATATTTTCAAGTTATTGCAAGTAGTCCAAGTATTTCAATGCACGATTCAGATGACAATAGTGCTGAATACTCATCCACCGCCACAATCCATAAGTAATCCTTAATCCTTAATCACATGTAAGTCACCTGTGTAATCAGATTTTAGCTTGACAATTTCCTTTTACACAAAATCAATTGGCTCCGTGTCTAAGTTTATCCACAAGTAAAAAATTAATCCGTGAAATGTACTTTTATTTTAAGATGTGAACTGGTCAGAGACTGAATGGGGACTCAACTTATGATGAATTATATCGGTCCTTTATGTAATCTTTTAGAAATAATTTATTTTTGTTACAAAAGATTTTTAACCCAATTAATTGTCTTTAAAATGAGCCATTGAACAACTCTCTATGATGTTCCAGTGCCAAGCTATCTGTGGAAAAGAAAAAAAAAAGAAAAATTATATCCTATTTAGGCAGAATGTTGTAGTAGCTGCCACTTTTCTTGATTTTCAAGCCAATATATTTCCCTTGCTGTTCAAGCCAAGGACAGAAATTTTCCTATATAGGGGTTTCGAACAAGTTGCTAACTACCGCTGCAACCTGGAATAACTAATTCCATTGTATGCAATACTTTGGTATTCTAATGATCTTCTTTTAATATATTTCAGTAATCTTCATCATTATCTTGACTCTTAGGAGTTAGGGGTTAGGGGTTAGGGGTTAGGTTTTCTTAGGAGTTAGGGGTTTTTATATTTCTTAACATTGGACATGATCGTCTCTTACTAGGTTGCTAGCTACTGCTGCAACCCGGACTATATAGATAAACCTAATTGACAAATGCCATTTATGATGAGCTATATCGGTCCCTTATGTATTTTACGTAAGACTACCGCTGCAACCCAGATATGCATGATTACAAACAGGAAAAAGCCTACGGCTTTTTCTTCTTTGAAATAGTAAGAGACGAACCTCAAACAATCAAGTAGCTAACTATTTTCAATGTTTTCATTGGTTTTAATTCCAATGATAGTCTTTTAATGTAACCTTTATTACTTCCGTTAATATGGGGTAAATTTCGTTTCTTCGTCTAAATGCCCAGCTAGCTGAGAAGACAAATAAACGGAAAGAAAAAAAGATGCCGTATGTGGAGAGTATCGTGGTTAAAGTCAATTTATTTTGATTTTAACTGCAACTCGGATATAAGGGAGAGTTCCTCTTTTCTATTATAATACGGTGCAACCTGGATCTTCAGTTACTACGGGCTACAGATTGGTCTTTACTGTAATGCTACATAAACTGCAATTGCTCCTTCCAAAATTAATATACGAATTTTCAAAGAAGTACGCCTCCGTACATTCACTGTGTTGTCGAACATTTTCCATTGCATCTGTAAACTGTTCCGCAGTTGCCAATCCATACCTTGGAAGCTTTTCATTAAACTGACAACATTTCTTTTGGATATTACTATGAAGCTTTGCCAAGGAATTTCTAGCCGACTTTTCAACAGCATCCGCTCTTTCAAAGAGAATTTTAATCTGTAATTTTGAATACTTTTCGTGATCCTGGTAAATCATGCGTAAAATGTTTCTCAATTTACGAAGATCAGCCTGCATTTTTGCCATCTTCTTGTATTTCTGAATGTAATTTTTCTGTTTGTCCTTATGCGTTCTTCGATACAACCTCGCAGAGAATTTAATTTTTTCATTATAGCTTTTTTCACCCCAGTATCTGCCCATTATTCTGGTAGCAACTTTTTTCTTATGTTTGTTTCGGTAATCTTCATCATTATCATACCGTTCCCTGCTCTTTTGTCTAGCCTGCTCAATTGTTGCTTCTCTATAAAGTTTATCATTGTGATAACGCTCCTTGATCTTTTGTTTAGCCTGCTCAATTCTTGCTTCTCTGTAATGTTCATCATTACCATACCGTTCCTTGATCTTTTGCTTGGCTGTCTCAATTTTTGCATGTCTATAATCTTCATTATTGTGATAACACATCTTGCTGTTTTCTTTTGCTCTCTCAATTATTACTTCTCGATACGCCTGGTCGGTTGAATACCTTTGCTTTTTTCTTTTCAAGTTACTATCTCTGTTGTTTGTGTAGTACTCTTTCTTCAACTTGCGTATAGCCTGCTTTGATCTAACCATTATTCTAATCAAGAATGAGAGAATTTTCAGTTTTGACTTTCCTTATATGCTAATTATGACGTCACTCTATTCACGTCATAACTCTAATATAAAACTATGATGACGTTCATTATTTATCTAGTAGGGTTTCAGACAAGGTATTTCTAATGATGTACTTTTGTATAATTATACTGGAAACAAAGAAAAGAGAAAAAAAATATCCCGTTTAGGCAGAATGTTGTAGTAGCTGCCACTTTTCTTGATTTTTTAGTACTGATTTTTTAACTTGCGTGCAGCTTGCTTTGATCTAACCATTATGTATTCATGAATGAGACCATTTGCAGTTTTGACGTTTCTTATATAGTAATTATGACGTCACTGCATCAAAAATACAGTTTTTATTGAAAAAATTTATTCTCTTTTAGAAATAATTTATTTTGGTTACTATAGATTTTTAACCCAATTAATTTCCTTTAAAATGAGCTATTGAACAACCCTCTACGATGTTCCAGTGCCGAGCTATATCTGGATACAAAAGAAAAAAAAAAAGAAAAAAATATCCCGTTTGGGGAGAATAACGTGGTAAAAGTCTATTTTCTTGATTTTCAAGCCAATATATTTTCTTTGTTATTCAAGCCAAAGGGCGGTAAGTTTCCTTTATGGAGGATTTGGACAAGGCGGTTCTAATGGTGTACTTTTTGTTTTGATCTGATTCTTTTTTTAGCAGCTACGGGTTTTTATATTTCTTAACATTGGAGGTGATCGTCTCTTACTAGGTTGCTAGCTACCGCTGCAACCCGGAAAACTACCAATGCAAACCGGATTTCTTAACATTGGACTGATCGTCTCTTACTAGGTTGCTAGCTACCGCTGCAACCCAGATTCTATGCTATATGATTACAAACAGGAAAAAGCCTACGGCTTTTTCTTCTTTGAAATAGTAAGAGACGAACCTAAAACTATCAAGTAGCTAACTAAGTCCAAATTATGCAATAGTTTGTTATTCCAATGATCGTCTCTTAACATAATCTTCTTTTAAAGAAGGAAAAGCCAATCGTTTAATATTGATCCCTTACTACAGGTGGATTTGAACCCGCAAACCTCGAATCATGAGGCACACTTTCATCCATTGTGCTGTAGTAAGGTATTCATTGATTTGATTTTTCCACAAATCTGTGTATATACGGATAAATAGATTTTGATAAACGTATTCCAACGGCTATACTAACTTGACTATGCCAGTTAGTATAGCCAAGAGTTATTTTATCATTATAATGACGTCATATACACTATACCTCTTTTTCTTTTCTCTGTTGTACTATGAGATGGACTTCGTTCCTTACTGTAAGTCTCTTACTAGGTTGCTAGCTACCGCTGCAACCCGGATATATATATATATATATATATATATATATATATATATATATATATATATATATATATATATATATATATATCCCTTGCTTTTCAAGCCCAATGGAAGAAAGTTTCCTATACAGGGGTTTCGGACAAGGCGGTTCTAATGGTGTAATTTTTGTTTTGATCTGACTTCTTTTTTAGGAGCTATGGGTTTTTATATTTCTTAACATTGGACGTGATCGTCTCTTACTAGGTTGCTAGCTACCAATACAAACCGGATTTTTCAACATTGGACTGATCGTCTCTTACTAGGTTGCTAGCTACCTCTTCAACCCAGATTCTATGCTATATGATTACAAACAGGAAAGAGCCTACGGCTTTTTCTTCTTTGGAGTGGTAAGAGATGACTCTCAAAGAATCAGGCATCTAACTAAGTCCAACGTAAGCAATGGTTTGTTCTTCTAATGATCTTCTTTTAATGTGAAACATTTACAAAGATGTATTAACCAATTTAATATCATAACTTATATATTATTTATATATTATAAGTCTCTAATAGTACAGTGGTGCCTATTGCTGTTTGTCATGCGGAAGACCTGGGTTCGATTCCCCGTCAGAAATTTTTTTTAATATATTGAATTTAAAGTAGTATCTCTTAAATTTACAATTTAAAAAAGAAACTCAGTTTCCCTACCTCTTAGCTAAATATAATAACTTTAATATAAATTAAGAAAGGCAAGAGGTCGTTCTTTATTATAATAATTATATACAGTTTTTACGTTTCTTATATAGTAATTATGACGTCACTGCATCAAAAATAGAGTTTTTGGTGGAAAACTTTATTCTCTTTTAAAAATAATTTATTTTAGTTACTATAGATTTTTATCCCAATTAATTTCCTTTAAAATGAGCTATTGAACAACCCTCTACGATGTTCCAGTGCCAAGCTATCTCTGGATACAAAAAAAGAAAAGAGAA
This sequence comes from Artemia sp. Qi Xiang Cuo, assembly GCF_049724085.1. NCBI lineage: Eukaryota > Metazoa > Arthropoda > Branchiopoda > Anostraca > Artemiidae > Artemia > Artemia sp. Qi Xiang Cuo. Next base: position 267,179 of record NW_028300809.1, read on the forward strand.
AAAAATATCTCGTTTGGGGAGAATAACGTGGTTAAAGTCAATTTTCTTAATTTTCAAACCAATTTATTTCCCTTGCTGTTTAAGCCAACGGACAGAAAGTTTCCTATTAATTGGTTTCTGACAAGGCGGTTCTAATGGTGTACTTTTTGTTTTGATCTGACTCCTTTTTTAGGAGCTATGGGTTTTTATATTTCTTAACATTAGACGTGATCTTCTCTTACTAGGTTGCTAGCTACCGCTGCAACCCGGAGGTTGCTAGCTACCGCTGCAACCCGGATGGTATTTAATATAACTTTACCACGAACTGTTTGATTGCTTCAAAAATCAAATATTTTTGAAAAGACTGCATTTTTTGAAAAAGACTGCATTTTTGGTGGAAAATTTTATTCTGTTTTAAAAATAATTTGTTTTAGTTACAAAAGGTTTTTAACCCAATTATTTTCTGTAAAATGAGCCATTGAACAGCTCTCTACGATGTTCCAGTGCCAAGCTATCTGTGGAAAAGAATGAAAGAAAAAAGATGCCGTTTAATTATATTTAGCTGCAAAGTGCAAAAATATTTACGGTGTCTGAACAATAATTTCCATTCTTTAATTCAAACCAGAAAAAAACCTGAAAATTTAAAAATTAGTTTGGTTTTCCATTCGCTTCAATTGACTCGCTACACCATTTTTTACGCCATTAATTTTATATCATCTTAGTTCAAATTTATATTAAAGAACGATTTCTTGTCTATATTAAATTTTATACACCACTTAACTATAGTATAGGTGTCTAAAGTCAAACAGTTCGTGGTAACAAGCTGAATAGCAAGATTGACTTGTCTCCGTAGTAACCAAAACTCTAAGAAATGGAATTTTAATATTAATATATTTCTTAGCATTGGACTGATCATCTCTTACTAGGTTACTAGCTACTGCTGCAACCTGGATTCACATATATAACTATGAGAGGTAGCGTGGCCGAGGGGTCCAAGGTGCTGGGGTTGGGCACCAGTCTCTTCGGAGGCTTGGGTTCAAATCTTACCGCTGGTATGCAATTATGATCTATGTACAAAAATCAAATATCTTTGAAAAGAGTGCAGCATGAATTTATTCTCTTTTAGAAATAATTCATTTTAATTACAAGAGATTTTTAACCCAATTAATTTCCTTTAAAATGAGCCATTGAACAATTCTCTACGATGTTCCAGTGCCAAGCTGTCTGTGGAAAAGAAAGAAGAAAAAAGAAGAAATATGCCGTTTGTGGAGAATAGCGTGGTTAAAGTCAATTTTCTGTATTTTCAAGCCAATATATTTTCTTTGTTATTCAAACCAAAGGGCGGTAGGTTTCCTGTGCATGGGTTTCGGATAAGGCGGTTCTAATGGTGTACTTTTTGTTTTGATCTGACTCCTTTTTTAGAAGCTATGGGTTTCTATATTATTTAACATTGGACGTGGTCGTCTCTTACTAGGTTGCTAGCTACCGCTGCAACCCAAATTTTATATTTCTTAACATTGGACGTAATCTTCTCTTACGAGGTTGCTAGCTACCGCTGCAACCCGGAGGTTGCTAGCTACCGCTTTAACCCGGATTATTATAACAACCCGGATAATAAACTGATTACAAACAGACGTAATCGTCTCTTACGAGGTTGCTAACTACCACTGCAATCCGGATCTCTTACTAGGTTGCTAGCTACTGCTGCAACCCGGATTCACATATATAGTTATGAGAGGCAGCGTGGCCGAGTGGTCCAAGGCGCTGGTGTTAGCCACTAGTCTCTGTGGAGGCGTGGGTTCAAATCTTACCGCTGGTATACGATTATGATTTATGTACAAAAATCAATCTTTGAAATGACTGCAGTATGAAAAGACATCAAAAATGCAGTTTTTAGTGGAAAAATTTATTCTGTCTTAGAAATAATTTATATTAGTTACAAAAGATTTTTAACCCATTAATTTCCTTTAAAATGAGCCATTGAACAACTCTCTACGATGTTCCAGTGCCAAGCTATCTGTAGAAAAGAAAAAAAGAAAAATAATATACCGTTTAGGCAGAATGTTGTAGTAGCTACCACTTTTCTTGATTTTCAAGTCAATATATTTCCCTTGCTATTCAAGCCAAGGGACAGAAAGTTTCCTATATAGGGGTTTCGGATAAGACGGCTCTAATGGTTACTTTTTGTTTTGATCTGACTCCTTTTTTAGGAGTAAAGGGTTTTTATATTTCTTAACATTGGACGTGATCGTCTCTTACTAGGTTGCTAGCTACCGCTGCAACCCGGATGTAGCTACCCTTGGAGCCACCGTATATCAGTTATTATTGGCGATAGATCGTTCTTTGCTGTAACTCTTACTAGGTATCTAGCTACCGCTGCAACCCGGATGTAGATACCCCTGGAGCCACCGTATTTCAGTTACTATTGGCGAGAGATCGTTCTTTATGTAAAATTGGTCAGTACCAAGATCTTTCATTTGCTTAAAATCTTCAATAAAGTCTTTTGGAACCGCTGAATTGAGAGGCTGGACAGAAAAATGTTCAACCAATGTAGATTTTGCGCTTTCTGTCAGTTTCTGAAGGATTGCAGCTTCCGGTATTTCAGGTAAATTATCAACACCAACCGCTTTATCAGCAAGACGGGCTTCAAGTATTTTTTTTAAATCTTCTAGGGTGTATGCATGTATTGTTTTATAGAGACTGTTGTTCTCTCTTAAAAACAACAGTGCTTCATGGACTTTTCTCAGATCTATTAGTGCAGTCCAAACATTCTTGTTGTAAGTAGGCTCACCATTGACAATGACTACAAAACTATCAATGTTAAGAAGTTTTTCAGGCTGAATATCTGCATTTGCTTGCACATCAACAGGTAGATATACTATTCTCCCCTTAAGAGCGTCAACAGGTTCTGTTCTAGGTCTTTTCAATGCAGTTACTTGCCCTAATCTGACGATCGTAAGACAAGGCATTACAAATCGAATCATTGCCATTTCAAAATTATTTAAACACTTTATACATTCCGGTGTACAGTCTATATGAAGGTTATTTAATACTGATCGGACATTCTCCTGACTTTTCAACATTTTCCCAGCAGAGTAATCACAGACAAAGAATGAATCTATGACATCCTCTTTCCAACCTGTACATTGAATTAGTTGTTCTCTGTCATCTTTGGGTATGTCCTGTTGTAGGTGTTCTAAAATCGTGGCCATCATTACATCAAAACCTTTCTTATTTGAAAGGGATCTTAGACTCTTCAATTGGTATTTTGTCTTTATCTGCTCACAACTGTCACAATGCATTGTGGGGTATACATCCCTAATGTTAGCTACCTTATCAAGGCTCTCAACAAATTATTTTATTATTGTATTTTCATCCACAGAAACTCTAATATTGCTATCACCGTAAATGAAGTCTTGACTATTATTACGACAGAGTCTACTTGACACTTCTTCTATGTAATGACTTAGTTCCTTGTACGAGCCCTCGACTTTTAGTAGATTAATATGTTGTATAATCTTACATTTTGATACTGCCTTATATACGCTATTAATGAAACAGTTCAAGACAGGAAAATGTGGAGCTAGTGCCCTTAGAGAACGCAAATAGCTCTGACATCCCTCATTTGGGCTACAGTATAACGAATGCCCATGCTTTCTTGTGTCCCTGTAATTGATTTCACAATAATCCAAGCCGCCAAGGTAGAAATTAACCACTTTGTCAGTTGAAAATTTTAATGCTATATTATTTTCAAGGATATCAAAAAGAATTTGACATAATTCAATATCCGTCGGATAGAGCTTGCAGGTATCAGGGTGACATTGCCAAGTAACCTGCTGCCCAATTTTTGGTTTTTAATGTTTACTCAGATTGTTATAGGTGACTTCAGCCATCATAATTTCCTTGTCAGATCTAGATTCAGAGCATTCTTCAATAGTTGTCTCGTATTTTTCAGGACAGTTTGTTCTACTACACAGAGAAATTTTGCCAAATATTCAGTAGAACTAAAAGAACTGTTTAAAACACAGTTAGAAATGCTTTTTTCTTGAGTCGGTGTTCCAGGAATTTGTTCTAAATCATTAGTCTTACAAACACATTTACTAATAACCCTAACAGGCTCGTTTTCGCCATAATTGAAAAATATTGCTTTTCCTTCGCTGTTGATAGGTATGCTTGTATATATGTTTTTATTGCTGCTACATAAACTGCAATTGCTCCTTCCAAAATTAATATATGAATTTTCAAAGAAGAACGCCTCCGTATATTCACTGTGTTGTCGAACATTTTCTATTGCATTGGTAAACTGTTCCGCAGTTGCCAATCCATACCTTGGAAGCTTTTTCATTAAACTGACAACATTTCTTTTGGATATTACTATGAAGCTTTGCCAAGGAATTTCTAGCCGACTTTTCAACAGCATCCGCTCTTTCAAAGAGAATTTTAATCTGTAATTTTGAATGCTTTTCGTGATCTTGATAAAACATGCGTAAAATATTTCTCAATTTACGAAGATCAGCCTGCATTTTTGCCATCTTCTTGTATTTCTGAATGTAATTTTTCCCTTTGTCCTTATGCGTTCTTCGGTACAACCTCGCAGAGAATTTAATTTTTTCATTATAGCTTTTGTCACCCCAGTATCTACCCATTATTTTGGTAGCAACTTTTTTCTTATGTTTGTTTCGGTAATCTTCATCATTATCATATCGTTCCCTGCTCTTTTGTCTAGCCTGCTCAATTCTTGCTTCTCTGTAATGTTCATCATTACCATACCGTTCCTTGATCTTTTTTTTGGCTGTCTCAATTTTTGCATGTCTATAATCTTCATCATTGTGATAACGTTCCCTGCTGTTTTGTATAGCCTGCTCAATTGTTTCTTCTCTATAAAGTTTATCATTGTGATAACGCTCCTTGATCTTTTGTATAGCCTGCTTAATTCTTGCTTCTCTGTAATGTTCATCATTACCATACCATTCCTTGATCTTTTGTTTGGCTGTCTCAATTTTTGCATGTCTATAATCTTCATTATTGTGATAACACATCTCTCTGTTTTCTTTTGCTCTCTCAATTATTACTTCTCGGTACACCTGGTCGGTTGAATACCTTTGTTTTGCTCTCTCAATTATTACTTCTCGATACACCTGGTTGGTTGAATACCTTTGCTTTTTTCTTTTCAAGTTACTATCTCTGTTGTTTGTGTAGTACTCATTCTTCAACTTGCGTATAGCCTGCTTTGATCTAACCATTATTCTAAACAAGAATGAGAGAATTTTTAGTTTTGACTTTCCTTATATACTAATTATGACGTCACTCTATTCACGTCATAGCTCTAATATAAAACTATGATGACGTTCTTTATTTATCTAGTAGGGTTTCAGACAAGGTATTTCTAATGATGTACTTTTGTTTTGATCTGACTCTATTTTTAGGAGTTTTGGGTTTTTATATTTCTTAGCATTGGACTGATCGTCTCTTACTAGGCTGCTAACTACTGCTGCAACCCAAATTCACATATATATTTATTTATGAGAGGCAGCCTGGCCGAGTGGTCCAAGCCACTGGTGTTAGCTACCAGTCTCTTCAGAGGCGTGGGTTCAATTCTTACCGCTGGTATACGATTATATTTGAAAGACTGCAGTGTGAAAAGACATCAAAATGCAGTTTTTGGTGGAAAAATTTATTCTCTTTTAGAAATAATTTATTTTAGTTACTATAGATTTTTAACCCAATTAATTTCCTTTAAAATGTGCTATTGAACAACCCTCTACGATGTTCCAGTGCCAAGCTATCTCTGGATACAAAAAAAGAAAAAAAAGAAAAAAAGAAAAAAATATCCCGTTTAGGCAGAATGTTGTAGTAGCTGTCACTTTTCTTGATTTTCAAGCCAATATATTTCCCTTGCTTTTCAAGCCAAGGGACAGAAATTTTACAATGCAGGGGTTTCGGACAAGGCAGTTCTAATGGTGTACTTTTTGTTTTGATCTGACTCTTTTTTAAGAACTATGGGTTTTTATATTTCTTAACATTGGACGTGATCGTCTCTTACTAGGTTGCTAGCTACCGCTGCAACCCAAATACTTCTTTGAGGCCCCATATGGTCTAGTGGCTAGGATAGTTAACTTTCACTTAACAGGCCCGGGTTCGATTCCCGGTGAGGGAAAATTTTTAACTCTATAATCTTCGAACATTTGAACCTTTTATAATTTATAATGATGTATAATATAAATACTGTAATCTTAACTATAGTGAAGTTGCCTATGCAAGTTAGTATAGGGAAGAGTTCGATCTTTATTAAACTAACCAAAAATAAAACTAATTTTAACATTTTAAGGTATTTTTCTAGCTTTAATTGAAATATTCAAACTATTGCTCAGATACCATGGATATTTTGCAGTTTACACAAGCTGCAAAGAACGCATAAGGGAAAAATTAAAAATTATATTCAGAAGTCCAAAAACAAGGCAACAATGCTGGCTGATCTTAGTAAATTTAGAAAATTTTACGAATGTTTTACCGGGCTAACGAAAAATATTCAAAATTAAAGATTAAAATTATCTCTGAAAGAATGGATTTTGTTGAAAAGTCAGCTAGAGATGCTTTCGCAAAACCTCATAGTAATATCCAAAAGAAATGTTGCATGTTTAGTGAAAAGCTTCCAAGGTATGAACCGGTAACTGTGGAACAGTTTACAGATGTAATGGGAAATTTTATACATCACTGTGAATATATGGAGGCATAATTGTTCTTTACTTAGTTTCAGCTTTAATTCGATGATCCAGAATTTATGTGCTAACTACATCCAAAGACTATGACGTCATTGATTAATAGTGTATATAAAAAATTAAGTTTTTCGTAAAAAAAATTAATTTAAAAAAAAATTAAGTACAAATAGCGCTAGATCTAGAGATTTCCTTTAAAATGAGTCATTGAACAACTCTCTACGATGTTCCAGTGCCAAGCTATCTGTGGAAAAGAAAGAAAGAAAAAAATATCCCGTTTGTGGAGAATAACGTGATTAAAGTCAATTTTCTTGATTATCAAGCCAATATGTTTTCTTTGTTATTCAAGCCGCAGGGCGGTAAGTTTCATTTATAAGGGTTTCGGACAAGGCGGTTCTAATGGTGTACTTTTTGTTTTGATCTGACTCTGTTTTTAGGAGTTAGGGGTTTTTATATTTCTTAACATTGGACGTGATCGTCTCTTACTAGGTTGCTAGCTACCGCTGCAACCCGGATTTCTGAATTGAATTCTTACGGTTCAACAGAGTCACCTAAACTAACCCACTTCTTAAGCAGTTTGAGAAGTGTTCGTGAACTAACACTTGGAACTAAAACTGCAAACTGCAATAATATTTATGATGTCTCAGCAATACTTTTAATTTTTAGTTCAAACCAAAAAAATACCTGACATTTTTAAATTTAGTTTGGTTTTTCTTGCGCTTAAAGTGCCAGCTAGGCCATTTTATCGGGTGTAATTATATTAATACATTAAAGGACAAACTAAAGTTAACAAGGTACGGGGAGCTTGATATATAAGGGTTTCAGACATGGCGCGTCTAATGGTGTACTTTTTGTTTTGATCTGACTCTATTCTTAGAAGTTATTGGTTATTATATTTCTTAAGAATGGACGTGATCGTCTCTTACTATGTTGCTAGCTACCACTGCAACCCGGATTTGTTGAAACCCCCCAAAAATTACTAAATTTTACATAATAATGGATAATTATATAAAAAAACCTTATTGACAAATACCATTTACTATGAACTATATCTGTCCTTTATGTAATTGTCAATTAAAAGTCTAAACAAAAATTCTATTAATAACTATAATTTCAGATTCTCTACACCGACACCATTTACGATGAGCTATGTCGATTCTTTATGTAATCTCTTACTAGGTTGCTAGCTACCGCTGCAACCCGGATTGCTAGCTACCGCTGCAAACCAGATAAATGTACAATCCTATGCAGTAGTTAAGTTGCCTATGCAAGATAGTATAGGCAAGAGTTCGTTCCTTATTATACTGCTCAATTCTTGCTTCTCTGTAATGTTCATCATTACCATACCGTTCCTTGATCTTTTGTTTGGCTGTCTCAATTTTTGCATGTCTATAATCTTCATCATTGTGATAACGTTCCCTGCTCTTTTGTCTAGCCTGCTCAATTGTTGCTTCTCTATAAAGTTTATCATTGTGATAACGCTCCTTGATCTTTTGTTTAGCCTGCTCAATTCTTGCTTCTCTGTATTGTTCATCATTACCATACCGTTCCTTGATCTTTTGTTTGGCTGTCTCAATTTTTGCATGTCTATAATCTTCATCATTGTGATAACACATCTTGCTGTTTTCTTTTGCTCTCTCAATTACTACTTCTCGATACGCCTGGTCGGTTGAATACCTTTGTTTTGCTCTCTCAATTTTTACTTCTCGATACGCCTGGTCGGTTGAATACCTTTGCTTTTCTCTTTTCAAGATACTAGCTCTGTTGTTTGTGTAGTACTCTTTCTTCAAATTGCGTATAGCTTGCTTCGATCTAACCATTATTCTAATCAAGAATGAGAGAATTTTCAGTTTTGACTTTCCTTATATACTAATTATGACGTCACTCTATTCACGTCATAGCTCTAATATAAAACTATGATGACGTTCATTATTTATCTAGTAGGGTTTCAGACAAGGTATTTCTAATGATGTACTTTTGTTTTGATCTGACTCTATTTTTAGGAGTTTTGGGTTTTTATATTTCTTAGCATTGGACTGATCGTCTATTACTAGGTTGCTAGCTACTGCTGCAACCCAAATTCACATATATATTTATTTATGAGAGGCAGCCTGGCCGAGTGGTCCAAGGCACTGGTGTTAGCCACCAGTCTCTTCAGAGGCGTGTGTTCAAATCTTACCGCTGTTATACGATTATGTTTGAAAGACTGCAGTGTGAAAAGACATCAAAAATGCAGTTTTTGGTGGAAAAATTTATTCTCTTTTAGAAATAATTTATTTTAGTTACTATAGATTTTTAACCCAATTAATTTCCTTGAAAATGCGCTATTGAACAACCCTTTACGATGTTCCAGTGCCAAGCTATCTGTGGAAAAGAAAAAAGAAAAAAAAAAGAAAAAAAAAAGAAAAAAATATCCAGTTTAGGCAGAATGTTGTAGTAGCTGCCACTTTTCTTGATTTTCAAGCCAATATATTTCCCTTGCTGTTCAAGCCAAGGGACAGAAATTTTAATATGCAGGGGTTTCGGACAAGGCGGTTCTAATGGTGTACTTTTTGTTTTGATCTGACTCTTTTTTTAAGAACTATGGGTTTTTATATTTCTTAACATTGGACGTGATCGTCTCTTACTAGGTTGCAGCGGTAGCTCCATGGCTGTAGAGCCATCTCTACAGCCATGATACTGATGGAAATTACATAATCCCTATTTATGTTTCAGTTAATATGGGCTATGTGTCGTTCTTTATTGTAAATGATTACACACAGGAAAAGGCCTACGGCTTTTTCTTCTTTTAAATAGTAAGAGACGAGTCTCAAATAATCAAGTAGCTAGCTAATTCCAAAGGTATTCAATTTTTGTTATTCCAATGATCGTTTTTTATTGTAACTAGGTTTCAGCCATCTCTACAGCCATGATACTATTGGAAATTACATAATCCCTATTTATGTTTTAGTTAACATGGGCAAGGTGTCGTTCTTTATTGTATCAATTTTGTCAAAAAACTGCATTTTTGATGTATTTTCATGCTGCAGTCTTTTCAGAGATATTTGAATTTTGAACCAATCAAACAGTTCATGGTAATGAACTCTATAGTAAAACTTTAAATAGGCTAGAGGTCGATCTTTACCATACTATAATGCCTTATGTATGATATCCTAATGATCGTCTTTTTGTAATTCTTTATGGTTCCATATGGTCTAGTGGCTAGGATAGTTAACTTTCACTTAACAGGCTCGGGTTCGATTCCCGGTGTGGGAAAATTTTTAACTCTATAATCTTCGAACATTTGAACCTTTTATAATCTATAATGATGTATAATATAAATACTGTAATCTTAACTATAGTGAAGTTGCGTATGCAAGTTAGTATAGGGAAGAGTTCGATCTTTATTATAATAATAACAAAATTTAATTAGAGTTCGTTCTTTATTGTTATGTTAGCATTGGACGTGATCGTCTCTTATTGTGATGATCGTCTCTTAAAAATTAGTTTTGGTTTTATTAGGTTCTAGCAATTCGACGCGTGATTTTATGGGTAGCATAGACTAAATACAACTGAATTCATCGATTTATGCTAGCAAAACATTTTTTAAGTCTGATGAAGATTTAACTGATGTGTCAAAAGTAAGATTTCAAGTCGACGATTTTGTTTTTGTCTTATTATAAAAACCCTGATTACAAACAGGAAAAAGCTTACGGCTTTTTCTTCTCTGGAGTAGTAAGAGACAACTCTGGCAGCTAACTGGTCAAAAAAATCTGGCAGCTAACTAAGTCCAATGTATGCAATGGTTTGTTATTCCAACGATTGTCTTTTAATGTAACTACCATTGCAGTCCGGAATATATACAAGCAGCTTCCATGTTTTAATTACAAAAGGTTTTTAACCCCATTAATTTCCTTCAAAATGAGCCTTTGAACAACTCTCTACAATGTTGCAGTGCCATGCTATCTGTTGAATTACTAACCTATACTATAATTAAGTTGTGTATAAAATTTAGTATAGGTAAGAGGTCGTTCTTTATTATAATTTAATGTAATAATTAAGTGGCGTATAAAATTTAGTATAGGGAAGAAGTCGTTCTTTATTATAATTTTTAACCCCATTAATTTCCTTCAAAATGAGCCATTGAACAACTCTCTCCAGTGCCATGCTATCTGTTGAATTACTAACCTATACTATAGTTAAGTGGCGTATAAAATTTAGCATAGGTAAGAAGTCGTTCTTTATTATATAATTTTTTCATTATAGATTTTGTCACCCCAGTAACGCTCCTTGATCTTTTGTTTTGCTGTCTCAATTTTTACTTCTCGATACACCTGGACGGTTGAATACCTTTGCTTTTGGTTTTTCTTATATTTGATGCGGTAATCTTCATCATTGTGATAACTCTCCTTGATCTTTTGTTTGGCTGTCTCAATTTTTGCATGTCTATAATCTTCATCATTGTGATAACACATCTTGCTGTTTTGTTTTGCTCTCTCAATTATTACTTCTCGATACGCCTGGTCGGTTGAATACCTTTGTTTTGCTCTCTCAATTTTTACTTCTCGATGCGCCTGGTCGGTTGAATACCGTTGTTTTTCTCTATAAATTATTAATTATAGATACTAATTGTCGGTTGTATAAATGTGTTTTGGTCTATAAATTTTTACTTCTCGATGCGCCTGGTCGGTTGAATACCTTTGCTTTTCTCTTTTCAAGATACTATCTCTGTTGTTTGTGTAGTACTGTTTTTTCAATTTGCGTGCAGCTTGCTTGACTGAAACCATTATGTAATTATGAATGTGAAAATTTACAGTTCTGACGATTCCTATATAGTAATTATGACGTCACAGCGTAATGATTTTATTGTTGACGTCAAGGCGCAATGATATTATTTCATGACGTCATCAGAAACAACAATATAATTTCGTTTTTTTTCTATTCACTTCATAGCTCTAATATAAAGCTACGACATTCATTATTTATCTAGTAGGGTTTCAGACAAGGTAGTTCTAATGATGTACTTTTGTTTTGATCTTACTCTATTTTTAGGAGTTTTGTTATATTTCTTAGCATGGGACTGATCGTCTCTTACTAGGTTGCTAGCTACTGCTGCAACCCAAATTCACATATATATTTATTTATGAGAGGCAGCCTGGCCGAGTGGTCCAAGACACTGGTGTTAGCCACCAGTCTCTTCGGAGGAGTGGGTTCAAATCTTACCGCTGGTATACGATTATGTTTGAAAGACTGCAGTGTGAAAAGACATCAAAAATGCAGTTTTTGGTGGAAAAATTTATTCTCTTTTAGAAATAATTTATTTTAGTTACAAAAGGTTTTTAACCCAATTAATTTCCTTTAAAATGAGCTATTGAACAACCCTCTACGATGTTCCAGTGCCAAGCTATCTGTGGAAAAGAAAAAGAAAAAAGAAAAAAGAAAAAAATATCCCGTTTGGGGAGAATAACGTGGTTAAAGTCAATTTTCTTGATTTTCATGCCAATATATTTCCCTTGCTGTTCAAGCCAAGGGACAGAAAGTTTCTTATACAGGGGTTTCGGACAAGGCGGTTCTAATGGTGTACTTTTTAATTTGATCTGACTCCTCTGTTAGGAACTATGGGTTTTTATATTTCTTAACATTGGAGGTGATCGTCTCTTACTAGGTTGCTAGCTACCGCTGCAACCCGGATTGCTAGCTACCGCTGCAACCCGGATTATTATAATTGGTATGGTGAAATAATAATATGCATATGGCTCTTAAATCATACTTCTTCATGGTCCCATATGGTCTAGTGGCTAGGATAGTTAACTTTCACTTAACAGGGCCGGGTTCGATTCCGGTGTGGGAAAATTTTTAACTCTATAATCTTCAAACATTTGAACCTTTTATAATTTATAATGATGTATAATATAAATACTGTAATCTTAACTATAGTGAATTTGCCTATGCAAGTTAGTATAGGGAAGAGTTCGATCTTTATTATATATTTAGGAACTATGGGTTTTTATATTTCTTAACATTGGACGTGATCGTCTCTTACTAGGTTGCTAGCTACCGCTGCAACCCGAATGAAATGTTCTTTACTATAATGGTTTGTTCTTTTCTAGGTTTCGGCTATCTCTACAGCCATGATACTGATGGAAATTACATAATCCCTATCTATGTTTCAGTTTTACAATAATAATAATATTAAACCCGAATTAAAAAATTATTATCATATCTTGTATGAAACTTTCATTTTACAAGTCTTCGATAGTCCAATGGTAAGCATACCTACTTGTTACCTGGGAGAAGGGGGTTCGATTCCCCGTAGGGGAGAAGTTTTAATATGTTGAATTAAAAACACTATCTTTTCAATTTAAAATTTAAAAAAGAAACTTGCTTATTTACCTTCTAGCTAAAATAATGAAGATAATATGAATGAACCACAGGGTTCAGTTTCTTTTGACTTGAGTTCGTTTTTTAACTATAAATACAAACAGGAAAAAGCCTACGGATTTTTCTTCTTTTAAATAGTAAGAGACGAAACTCAAACAATCAAGTAGCTAACTAAGTCCAATGTATGGAATGGTTTGTTATTTCAGTGATTTACTAACATACTCTTTATTATTACTATATAATTTAGTATATGCAAGAGGTCGTTCTTTATTATATTAACTTGGCGTTTCTTACGAGGTTGCTAGCTACCACTGCAACCCGGACTATGTAATTAATAGGTTGCTAGCTACCGCTGCAACCTAGATATTCTTATTTCTGCTACTATGGGCTAAGGTTCGTTCTTTACTGTAAACCTGGCTAAAAACTATGATTGTGGCATCATTGATCAATCTTTAACATTTAATGCTCTTTACTGTAACAATTCTTACCGCTGGTATACGATTATGTTTGAAAGACTGCAGTGTGAAAAGACATCAAAATGCAGTTTTTGGTGGAAAAATTTATTCTCTTTTAGAAATAATTTATTTTAGTTACTATAGATTTTTAACCCAATTAATTTCCTTTAAAATTAGCTATTGAACAACCCTCTACGATGTTCCAGTGCCAAGCTATCTCTGTATACAAAAGAAAAAAAAAAGAAAAAAAGAAAAAAATATCCCGTTTAGGCAGAATGTTGTAGTAGCTGCCACTTTTCTTGATTTTCAAGCCAATATATTTCCCTTGCTGTTCAAGCCAAGGGACAGAAATTTTACTATGCAGGGGTTTCAGACAAGGCGGTTCTAATGGTGTACTTTTTGTTTTGATCTGACTCTTTTTTTAAGAACTATGGGTTTTTATATTTCTTAACATTGGACGTGATCGTCTCTTACTAGGTTGCTAGCTACCGCTGCAACCCGGATTTCGCAAAACTTCATAGTAATATCCAAAAGAAATGTTGCATGTTTAGTGAAAAGCTTCCAAGGTATGAACCGGCAACTGTGGAACAGTTTATAGATGTAATGGGAAATTTTATAGATCACTGTGAATATATGGAGGCATAATTGTTCTTTACTTAGTTTCAGCTTTAATTCGATGATCCAGACTTTATATACTAACTACATTCAAAGACTATGACGTCATTGATTAATATTGTATATAAAAAATTAAGTTTCTCGTAAAAAAAATTAATTAAAAAAAAATAAGTACAAATAGTGCTAGATCTAGATATTTTCTTTAAAATGAGCCATTGAACAACTTTCTACGATGTTCCAGTGCCAAGCTATCTGTGGAAAAGCAAGAAAGAAAAAAATATCCCGTTTGTGGAGAATAACGTGGTTAAAGTCAATTTTCTTGATTATCAAGCCAATATATTTTCTTTGTTATTCAAGCCGCAGGGCGGTAAGTTTCTTTTATAGGGGTTTCGGACAAGGCGGTTCTAATGGTGTACTTTTTGTTTTGATCTGACTCTGTTTTTAGGAGTTAGGGGTTTTTATATTTCTTAACATTGGACGTGATCGTCTCTTACTAGGCTGCTAGCTACCGCTGCGACCCGGATTGCTAGCTACCGCTGCAACCCGGATTACAAATCGAATCATTGCCATTTCAAAATTATTTAAACACTTTATACATTCCGGTGTACAGTCTATATGAAGGTTATTTAATACTGATCGGACATTCTCCTGGCTTTTCAACATTTTCCCAGCACAGTAATCACAGATAAAGAATGAATCTATGACATCCTCTTTCCAACCTGTACATTGAATTAGTTGTTCTCTGTCATCTTTGGGTATGTCCTGTTTTATGTGTTCTAAAATCGTGGCCATCATTACATCAAAACCTTTCTTATTTGAAAGGGATCTTAGACTCTTCAATTGGTATTTGGTCTTTATCTGCTCACAACTGTCACAATGCATTGTGGGGTGTACATCCCTGATGTTAGCTACCTTATCAAGGCTCTCACCAAATAATTTATTATTGTATTTTCATCCACAGAAACTCTAATATTGCTATCACCGTAAATGAAGTCTTGACAATTATTACGACAGAGTCTACTTGACACTTCTTCTATGTAAATTATAATAACGCTGTTTGTCACTATCAATTTTCGCATCTTGATACGCCTGGTCGGTTGAATACCTTTGCTTTTCTCTTTTAAAGCTGCTATCTCTGTTTTTTTGGTAGTACTGTTTCTTTAACTTGCGTGTAGCTTGCTTGATTGAAACCATTATGTAACCATTAGTTGAATGTTTAAGTCACGTATCAAGTATCAAGAACCTAACAAAAAATTTAACTAATTTTTAAATTTTCAGGTATTTTTCTAGTCTAAATTAAAAGATTAAAACTCTTGTTCAGACACCATAAATATTTTTGCAGTTTATAACTTTAGCGATTCTGAACTAAAAACGAAAATAAAATAAAAATTAATTTTTACAATTTTTACGCCATGTCACTCATTAAGTCATATATGGTTATTAGTACACAATAGGTTTTAGATATTACGTCATGTCATTTATTACGTCATATATGGTTATTAGTAGATAATCGGTAAAATATTCGTTCTTTACTATAATTAATAAATCAAATAACATTAACATTTTAAATACTAAATATCAGTATATGTATATTAAACTGACATTGCACATTCAATTGTATTTTTTCAGTAAAGTACAAATTTTGTTCCGGCCTTGGGAAGGCTAGGGAGGGGCTTGGGAAAGGCTAGGGTCTTGAGAAGGCTAAAAAGACACAAAAATGTCCCTGTTAGGCAGAATGTTGTAGTAGCTGCCACTTTTCTTGATTTTCAAGCCAAAATATTTCCCTTGCTGTTCAAACCAAGGGACAGAAAGTTTCCTCTACAGAGGTTTTGGACAAGGCGGTTTTACTGGTGTACTTTTTTTTAGGTGAACTCTTTTTTTAGGAACTATGGGTTTTTATATTTCTTAACATTGGACGTGATCGTCTCTTACTAGGTTTCTAGCTACCGCTGCAACTCGGATTTGATCTGACTCCTTTTTTAGGAACTATGGGTTTTTATATTTCTTAACATTGGACGTGATCGTCTCTTACTAGGTTGCTAGCTGTTGCTAGCTACCGCTGCAACCCGGATTTTAATTTATCCTATACGGTCTAGAGGTTGGGATAGCTCTCACCCAGTTGGCTTGAGTTTAATTTCCGTTTGGGAAATTTTTACTTATAATGATTTCTTAAGGAACATTATTAAAATTTCTTAATGTAATGAAAATAATTTTGTTTAATTACAGAATGTTTTTAACTCCAGTAATTTTCTTTAAAATGAGCCATTGAGCAACTCTCTACGATGTTCCAGTGCGAAGCTATCTGTTGAATTATTAACCTATACTATAGTTAAGTGGGGTGTAAAATTTAGTATAGGCAAAAAGTCGTTCTTTATTATAATTCTGGTTTGAATTAAAACTGGAAATTATTGTTGAGACAACATATATATTTTTGCGCTTTGCAGTTAAATAAAATTATTTTATTTAAAATTTTCAGGAATCATTCTAGTTTCAGTTGACAAATAGGATTTTTTTCAAGGAATCGCGCAGCTAACTAATTCCAATATATGCAATGGTATGTTCTTCGAATGATCGTG
Source organism: Artemia sp. Qi Xiang Cuo (assembly GCF_049724085.1). Lineage (NCBI taxonomy): Eukaryota > Metazoa > Arthropoda > Branchiopoda > Anostraca > Artemiidae > Artemia > Artemia sp. Qi Xiang Cuo. Next base: position 283,880 of record NW_028300809.1, read on the forward strand.
TTTTAATTAGGTTGCTAGCTATTAGGTTTTAATTAGGTTACAAAATATTTCATTTTTAATTACAAAAGGCACTAGATGCACTAATTTCCTTTAAAATTACCTATAATACAGCTCTCTAGGATTTTTTAGTGCCCAGCTAGCTGAGGAGAAAAACAAAGCGAAAAGAAAAAGATGGTGTTTGTGGAGAATATCGTGGTTAAAGTCAATTTTCATGATTTTCAAGCCAATATATTTTCTTTGTTATTCAACCAAAAGGACGGTAAGTTCGCTATATAGAAGTTACGGACAAGGCCGTTCTAATAGTGTGTTTTTTGTTTTGATCTGAATCTTTTTTCAGGAGTTATGGGCTACTTTACTTTTTGGCATCAGGCGCGATCGTCTCTTATTAGGTTGCTAGCTACCGCTGCAACCCGGATTTTACTATAACGTCATTTATAATTGTAACCCACCTTTATGACGTCACCCAAATTGTAGCAGTAGCTTGCCTGTATGTAATTACAAACAGGAAAAAGCCTACACGTTTTTTTTCTTTGAAATAGTAAGAGACAAACCTCAAACAATCAAGTAGCTAACTAGGTCCAATGTATACAATGGTTTGCTATTCTAATGATCGTCTTTTAATGTAAAAACAGGAAAAAGCCTACGGCTTTTTCTTCTTTGAAATAGTAAGAGATGAACCTCAAACAATCAAGTAGCTAATTAAGTCCAATGTATGCAATGGTTTGTTATTTCAATGATCATTCTTTAATGTAAACATTGGACGTGATCGTCTCTTACTAGGTTGCTAGCTACTACAGCAACCCGAATATTTTGTTTTGATCTGACTCTTTTCTCAAAAGTTAGGGGTTTTATATTTCTTAACATTGGACGTGATCGTCTCTTACTAGGTTACTAGCTACCGCTGCAACCCGGATGTTTTGATCTGACTTTTTCTTAGGAGTTATGGGTTTTTATATTTCTTAACATTGGACGTGATCGTCTCTTACTAGGTTGCTAGCTACCGCTGCAACCCGGATAACAACCAATCAAGTAGCTAACTAAATCAAATGTATGTAATGGACTTTTATTTTAGTATAGGCAAGAGGTCGTTCTTTATTATAAAATTATTTTTAAAACAAAATCAGGTGAAATTAATTAGCTAATTTGACATGACATAGATAACTAAGGGCAAGAGTTCGTTCTTTATTATAACTCTATGATTTTCCAGTGCCCAGCTAGCTGAGCAGGAAAAAAAAGCGGAAAGAAAAAAAGATCCCATGTGTGGAGAATAACGTGGTAAAAGTCTATTTTCTTCATTTTCAAGCCAATATATTTTCTTTGTTATTCAAGCCAAAGGGCGGTAAGTTTCCTTTATAGAGAATTCGGACAAGGCGGTTCTAATGGTGTACTTTTTGTTTTGATCTGACTCTTTTTTTAGGAGTTAGGGGGTTTTATATTTCTTGACATTGGAGGTGATCGTCTCTTACAAGGTTGCTAGCTACCGCTGCAACCCGGATTTCATGCTATATTATTAAAAACAGGAAAAAACCTAAGGCTTTTTCTTCTTTGAAATAGTAAGAGACGAGCCTCAAGCAATCAAGTAGCTAACTAAGTCCAATGTATGCAGTGGTATGTTATTCCAATGATTGTCTTTTAATGTAAACAGCCATGATACTGATGGGAATTACATAATCCCTATTTATGTTTCAGTTAACATGGGCTAGGTGTCGTTCTTTATTGTATTCTAGTCTAAATTAAAAGATTAAAACTATTGTTCAGACACCATAAATATTTTTGCAGTTTATAACTTTAGCGATTCTGAACTAAAAACGAAAATAAAATAAAAATTAATTTTTTAAATTTTTACGTCACGTCGCTCATTAAGTCATATATGGTTATTAGTACACAATAGGTTTTAGATATTACGTCATGTTACTTATTACGTCATATATGGTTATTAGTAGATAATCGGTAAAATATTCGTTCTCTATTATAATAGAGTTCGTTCTTTATTATAATAAAAAAATAAGTTTTCCGTAAAAAATAATTAATTAAAAAAAATTAAGTAGAAATGGCACTAGATCTAGAGATTTCCTTTAAAATGAGCCATTAAACAAATCTCTACAATGTACCAGTGCCAAGCTATCTGTGGAAAAGAAGAAGAAGAAGAAGAAAGAAAAAAATATCCCGTTTGTGGGATATTTTTCTTGGCCGAGTGGTCCAAGGCGCTGGTGTTAGTCACCAGTTTCTTTGGAGGTGTGGGTTCAAATCCTACCACTGGTATACGATTATGATGTCATTGATCAATCTTTAATATGAAATATGCAATTTTTCGTAAAAAACTGATTCTTTTTCAAAAATACATTGTCTTAAGTATAAAAAGTTTCTAACGTCATTAATTTCCTTCAAAATGAGCCATTGAACAACTCTCTACGATGTTCCAGTGCCAAGCTATCTGTGGAAAAGAAGAATAAAGAAAAAAATATCCCCTTTTTGGAGAATAACGTGGTTAAAGTCAATTTTCTTGATTTTCAAGCCAAAATATTTTCTTTGTTATTCAAGCCAAAGGGCGGTAACTTTCCCTTATAGGAATTTGGGACAAGGCGATTCTAATGGTGTACTTTTTGTTTTGATCTGACTCTTTTTTTAGGAGTTATGGGTTTTTATATTTCTTAACATTGGACGTGATCGTCTCTTACTAGGTTGCTAGCTACCGCTGCAACCCGAATTTATATTCAATTTTGTTTTATTCATTTTATATTTGTTGTCATGAATCTGAAAAACATTTTGGGGGAGGGGGGTTCAAACCCACTAAACCCTTTGGATACGTTCTTGAATGTTATGCTAGCTACCGCTGCAACCCAGATTTTCGGTGGAAAAAATTATTCTCTTTTAGAAATAATTTATTTTAGTTACTATAGATTTTTAACCCAATTAATTTCCTTTAGGATGAGCTATTGAACAACCCTCTACAATGTTCCAGTGCCAAGCTATCTGTGGAAAAGAAAGAAAAAAAATATCCCGTTTGGGGAGAATAACGTGGTTAAAGTCAAGTTTCTTGATTTTCAAGCCAATATATTTCCCTTGTTGTTCAAGCCAAAAAACAGAAAGTTTACTGTACAAGGGTTTCGAACAAGGCGGTTCTAATGGTGGACTGTTTGTTTTGATCTGACTCCTATTTTAGGAGCTATGGGTCTTTATATTTCTTAACATTGGATGTGATCGTCTCTTACTAGGTTGCTAGCTACCGCTGCAACCCAGATTAACATTGGACGTGATCGTCTCTTACTAGGTTGCGAGCTACCGCTGCAACCCGGATTAATATTAAACCCGGATTAAAAAATTATTATCATATCTTATATGTAACTTTTATTTTATAAGTCTTCGATAGTCTAATGGTAAGCATGCCCACTATTTACCTGAGAGAAGGGGGTTTGGATTCCCCGTCGGGGAGAACTTTTAATATGTTGAATTAAAAGCACTATCTTTTCAATTTAAAATTTAAAAATGAAACTTGTTTATTTACATTCTAGCTAAAATAATGAAGATAATATGAATGAACCACAGGGTTCAGTTTCTTTGGATTTGAGTTCGTTTTTTAACTATAAATACAAACAGGAAAAAGCTTACGGCTTTTTCTTCTTTTAAATAGTAAGAGACGAAACTCAAACAATCAAGTAGCTAACTAAGTCCAATTAATGGAATTGTGTGATTTCAGTGATTTACTAACCTATACTATAGTTAAGTGGCTTATATAATTTAGTATAGGCAAGAGGTCGTTCTTTATTATATGCCAAGCTATACTGGATACAAAAAAAAGAAAAGAGAAAAAAATATCCCGTCTGGGGTGAATAACGTGGTAAAAGTCAATTTTCTTGATTTTCAAGCCAATATATTTTCTTTGTTAGTGGTCCAAGGCACTGGTGTTAGCCACCAGTCTCTTCAGAGGCGTGGGTTCAAATCTTACCGCTGGTATGCGATTATGTTTGAAAGACTGCAGTTTGAAAAGACATCAAAAATGCAGTTTTTGGTGGAAAAATTTATTCTCTTTTAGAAATAATTTATTTTAGTTACAAAACGTTTTTAACCCAATTAATTTCCTTTAAAATGAGCTATTGAACAACTATCTACGATGTTCCAGTGCCAAGCTATCTCTGGATACAAAAAAAAGAAAAGAGAAAAAAATATCCCGTTTGGGGAGAATAACGTGGTAAAAGTTAATTTTCTTGATTTTCAAGCCAATATATTTTCTTTGTTATTCAAACCAAAGGGCGGTAAGTTTCCTTTATAGAGGTTTCGGACAAGGCGGTTCTAAAAGTGTACTTTTTGTTTTGATCTGACTCCATTCTTAGGAAGTATGGGTTTTTATATTTCTTAACATTGGACGTGATCGTCTCTTACTAGGTTGCTAGCTACCGCTGCAACCCAGATTTATGATGAGCTATATTCGTCCTTTATGTAAAACTAGGTTGCTAGCTACCGCTGCAACCCGGATTACAACTTGGGTTTCTTTTTAAGCTATATCATTACAAACAGTAAAAAGCCCACGGCTTTTTCTTCTTTGAAACAGTAAGAGACAATCTTCAAGTAATCAAGTAGCTATCTAAGTTCAATGTATGCAGTGGTATGTTATTCCAAGGATCGTATTTTAATGTAATATTCTTGATTTTCAAGCCAATATATTTCCCTTGCTGTTCAAGCCAAGGGACTGAACGTTTCCTATACAGGGGTTTCGGACAAGGAGGTTTTAATGGTGTACTTTTTTTGATCTGACTCCTTTTTTAGGTACTACGAGTTTTTATATTTCGTAACATTGGACGTGATCGTCTCTTACTAGGTTGCTAGCTACCGCTGCAACCCAGACTAGGTTGCTAGATACCACTGCAACCCGGATAATCGACAAACGCCATTTATGATGAGCTATATTCGTCCTTTATGTAACTACACCTGGAACCACCATATATCAGTTAGTATGGGAGAGAGATCGTTCTTTACTGTAAATCCTTCCAAAATTAATATACGAATTTTCTAAGAAGTACGCCTCCGTATATTCACTGTGTTGTCGAATATTTTCCATTGCATCTATAAACTGTTCCGCAGTTGCCAATCCATACCTTGGAAGCTTTTCGTTACGGAGCTTTTCGTTACAACATTTCTTTTGGATATTACTATGAAGCTTTGCCAAAGAATTTCTAGCCGACTTTTCAACAGCATCCGCTCTTTCAAAGAGAATTTCAATCTGTAATTTTGAATACTTTTCGTGAATCCGATAAAACATGCGTAAAATGTTTCTCAATCTACAAAGATCAGCCTGCATTTTTGCCATCTTCTTGTACTTCTGAATGTAATTTTTCCCTTTGTCCTTATGCGTTCTTCGGTACACCCTCGCAGAGAATTTAATTTTTTCATTATAGATTTTGTCACCCCAGTAACGCTCCTTGATCTTTTGTTTGGCTGTCTCAATTTTTACTTCTCGATACACCTGGACGGTTGAATACCTTTGCTTTTGGTTTTTCTTATATTTGATGCGATAATCTTCATCATTGTGATAACTCTCCTTGAACTTTTGTTTGGCTGTCTCAATTTTTGCATGTCTATAATCTTCATCATTGAGATAACACATCTTGCTGTTTTGTTTTGCTCTCTCAATTATTACTTCTCGATACGCCTGGTCGGTTGAATACCTTTGCTTTTTTCTTTTCAAGTTACTATCTCTGTTGTTTGTGTAGTACTGTTTTTTCAAATTGCGTATAGCTTGCTTCGATCTAACCATTATTCTAATCAAGAATGAGAGAATTTACATCTTTGTCGTTCTTAAGTAGTAACAAGGCGGTTCTATTGGTGTACTTTTTGTTTTGATCTGACTCTTTTTTTAGGAACTATGGGTTTTTATATTTCTTAACATTGGACGTGATCGTCTCTTACTAGGTTACTAGCTACCGCTTCAACCCGGAGGTTTCTAGCTACTGCTGCAACCCAGATTTGTTACTATGTTCTATATATTACCTATACTATAGTTAAGTGGCCTATAAAATTTAGTATAGGCAAAAGGTCGTTCTTTATTATATTCAAAGAGAATTTTAATCTGTAATTTTGAATACTTTTCGTGATCCCGATAAAACATGCGTAAAATGTTTCTCAATTTTCAAAGATCAGCCTGGATTTTTGCCATCTTCTTGTATTTCTGAATGTAATTTTTCCCTTTGTCCTTATGCGTTCTTCGGTACAACCTCGCAGAGAATGTAATTTTTTCATTATAGGTTTTTTCACCCCAGTATCTACCCATTATTCTGGTAGCAACTTTTTTCTTATGTTTGTTTCGGTAATCTATATCGTTATCATACCGTTCCTTGCTCTTTTGTTTGGCTGTCTCAGTTTTCCCTTCTCGATACCCCTGATCCGTAACATACCTCTGTTTTGCTCTGTCATATTTCATTTTCTTAAATTCTGGATCACAAGACATATTAGTAGCAATCCTTACGCGTTCTCGAGCTTTATTGCGTTCGGTGGCATTTTTATCTCTTTTAAATAAACTTTTCCTATATTTCAGGATGTTTGCTTTATTTTTTGTGTAGTAAAGTTTTCTATTAGTAGAAATTTGGATCGCTCTATTTTGATAGTTTTTTTGGTTATTCACTCGCGTGAGACCATATTTTTTCAAGGTTTAAAATTATTAAGTACACAATACCCCGTGTCGAGTATCTAAAAACCTAGCATAAAAAACTAACTTTTAAATTCTCAGGTATTTATCTTGTTTGAATTACAAAATTAGTATTATTATTTAGACACCATAAATATTTTTGCAGTTTACATAATAAGTTTAGCGATTCTGGACTGAAAACTAAAATAACTGCAATTATAAGACAATAATATGGAGATACGTACTTTACGGGTTACAAACCAAAAAAAGTTTGGTTCCAGGATACAATAATAACTTTGAACTGAGATGAAAAAAATTTTCTTCCAGGAGACAAAAAGTAAAACTAATTATAAATTTTTATGTATTTTTGTTGTTTAAATAAAGAACTTACTACTACTGATTAGGCATCATAAATATTTTTGCAGTTTACATAATAATTTTAGTGATTAAGCCAAAAAAGAAAATTTTGGTTCCAGGAGTTTCGGTTACTATTGAGACAAGTAGCTATTATTGCTATAGAGTTCATTACCATGAACTGTTTGATTGCTTAAAAATTCAAATATCTTTGAAAAGACTGCAGTATGAAAAGACATCAAAAATGGAATTTTACTGACAAAATTTATTCTACTTTAAAAAGTATTTTATTTTTACTTACAAAAGGCACTAGATGTTGCAATTGCCTTTAAAATGAGCTATTATACAGCTCTCTATGATTTTCCAGTGCCCAGCTAGCTGAGGAGGAAAAAAAAGTGGAAAGAAAAATTATCCCGTTTGTAGAGAAACACGTGGTAAAAGTCAATTTTCTTGATTTTCAAGCCAATATATTTTCTTTGTTATTCAAGCTAAAGGGTGGTAAGTTTCCTTTATAGAGGATTTGGACAAGGCGGCTCTAATGGTGTACTTTTTGTTTTGATCTGACTCTTTTTTTAGGAGTTGGGGGTTTTATATCTCTTAACATTGGAGGTGATCGTCTCTTACTAGGTTGCTAGCTACCGCTGCAACCCGGATTATATAAGAAAACAACAAAGAGAAAAAAACACGGGATAAAATTTATCAGTGGGAACGAAATGAAATGGGACTTATTGTATGGATATATCCTCTATATATTTTATACATAGAAGATCTTATATTTTCTTCGTAGTTTTTATCAAAAAAGTGGTACGTCGCAATAGCTGCGGAGTCTGACATGCTTTTAGCAGCAAGGCTTGCTCCAGTAGATGCTATTACGTTCCCATAAATTGCCCCTTTTCCGTAGGGTACCCACAAAATTTTCAAATCCTTCACTTTTGCTTGTGCTTCTAAAATTTTGTTTTTGACTATTGAATAACTTCTTTTTTGGCAATTTTGTGACAAATTTATAATGAGAGGTAGTAACATTGACAATATAAAGATTTTATCAGAAGTTTTGCCCGTTTCTACTATGTACTCACAACACAAGAATAACGCAAATAGTTCTGTGTCCTCGCTTGTTTCCCATCTTGTGTTGAAGCACATGCAAACGAAAGTATTAGTACATGCAAAACTTGAGCTGCTTCCATTGGGGCTGTATGAGGAACCCAGGTATATTTCTAAATAGTCTCCGTAGTGCCTGTTAACAATATTCCCGAACTCTGAGGGGAGCGCGGCATTTGAAATGTTTTTCACATAAGTAGAATTTTTTCTCAGATTTGAAATGTTTCTCATGTCGAAACACTTTGATATATTGTTTTCTTGACTCATATTTGTAATACTAAATGGCAGCTGAACGATTAAAAATAAAGGGTCAAAACAAAAAACGAAGAATTATGTGTTTGACAAATTATGAGTAAAATCCGACAAATTTGACATTATAAAAGTTACACTATAACAAATAAAACACTGACAGAAACTAAGGGAAAATACATTACATAGTATTTGATTATAACTTGTCTCACGTGTCTCTGTCTCACGGGTTAATGCTTCACATATTCTTTATGGATGGGAATAATCTGACGTTCTATATTGGACAGCAAGCCATTAGTTGGATCATTATATGAAGGTATAGCTGGCAGTTGCTGGGCACTGGAGCTAATACACATCTTGTCACACACTTAGGAAATTTTGCACTAAGAATAATACTAAAAATTTTTCTAAAAACATCTAAAAACAAAAAAGAAACTTGTAAGATGACAAATTCACCTTTGGCTTAGTTCGCTCCTTTTGGCGAAGAACTTTTCACGAAGATTTCTTAACACTATTCGTGCTTCAGGTAATCCATTACCAAACGCTTTTTCAATTGCTACAACAGAAACTATTCCATGAAATGGATCAAATGTTTCATCTATTATTTCTAATGCGTACGGCTTGTCAATGTGATCCAGAAGCATATATATTATATAACAAATTTTCAAAATAACGAGAGCGCTAGATTTTTTTATTTTTTGTCCGAGGTGTCCGAGGATCAGGTGAGGATTATTTTGGCAAAATTTTATTTCTTTGATGAGATCTGCTAAATCACTTCTTTGAATTTGAGGGGACTTAGGACAGTACATTCTCCTCATAAGAATGTCCAATCTGGATCTTCCTTTGAGTTTGTCCGTCAATTTTTTGCTGACGTCTTCTATTGACTTCTGAAGCCACCTCAAACCCTTTGCACGATTGCTTACCAATGTTCCATATGAATAATCACTGGTCATTTCACTATTAAAGGTATGACCAGGTGCTTTTGACGTTCTTGCTATAGTTGAATTGTTTAGAGTATTATTCATACTAGAAGGGTGTTCTAAAATACTTCTGTTCATCTTTTATACACCTAGCATAATCAATTCGTGTTTAGTTCCGTATCAAGAAACAAAAACCTAACAAAAAATAAAACTAGTCTAAAAATTTTCAGGTATTTTTCTAGTTTATATTAAAAGATTAAAATTGTTACTCAGATACCATAAATATTTCTGCAGTTTATAACCTTAGCGATTCTGAACTGAACACTAAAATAAAATAAAAATTGATTTTTTCAATTTTTACATCACTCATTACGTCATATATGGTTATTAGTACACAATTGGAGTTAGATAATCCGTCTTGTCACTTATTACGTCATATATGGTTATTAGTAGACACTCGGTAGAACATTCGTTCTTTATTATAATAATATTGGACGTGATCGTCTCTTACTAGTTTGCTAGCTACCGCTGCAACCCAGACTAGGTTGCTAGCTACCGCTGCAACCCGGATAATTGACAAACACCACTTCTGATGAGCTATATTCGTCTTATATGTAACTACACCTGGAACCACCATATATCAGTTAGTATGGGATAGAGATCGTTCTTTACTGTAAAATATAAAACTATGATGACGTTCATTATTTATCTAGTAGGGTTTCAGACAAGGCATTTCTAATGATGTACTTTTGTTTTGATCTGACTCTATTTTTAGGAGTTTTGGGTTTTATATTTCTTAGCATTGGACTGATCGTCTATTACTAGGTTGCTAGCTACTGCTGCAACCCAAATTCACATATATATTTATTTATGAGAGGCAGCCTGGCCGAGTGGTCCAAGGCACTGGTGTTAGCCACCAGTCTCTTCAGAGGCGTGGGTTCAATTCTTACCGCTGGTATACGATTATGTTTGAAAGACTGCAGTGTGAAAAGACATCAAAATGCAGTTTTTGGTGGAAAAATTTATTCTCTTTTAGAAATAATTAATTTTAGTTACTATAGATTTTTAACCCAATTAATTTCCTTTAAAATGAGCTATTGAACAACCCTCTAAAATATTCCAGTGTCAAGCTATCTCTGGATACAAAAAAAGAAAAAAAAAAGAAAAAAAGAAAAAAATATCCCGTTTAGGCAGAATGTTGTAGTAGCTGCCACTTTTCTTGATTTTCAAGCCAATATATTTCCCTTGCTGTGCAAGACAAGGGACAGAAATTTTACTATGAAGGGGTTTCGGACACGGCGGTTCTAATGGTGTACTTTTTGTTTTGATCTGACACTTTTTTTTAAGAACTATTGGTTTTTATATTTCTTAACATTGGACGTGATCGTCTCTTACTAGGTTGCTAGCTACCGCTGCAACCCAGAATTTATGTACATAAAAATCAAACATCTTTGAAAAGACTGCAGTATGAAAATACATCAAAAATGCTGTTTTTTACAAAATTGATTCTACTTTCTAAAATATTTTATTTTTAATTACAAAAGGCACTAGATGTAGCAATTTTATTTAAAATGAGTTATTATACAGCTCTCTAAGATTTTCCAGTGCCCAGCTAGCTGAGAAGAATGAAAAACCGGGAAAAAAAGATGCCGTTTGTGTACAATATCGTAATTAAAGTAAATTTTCTTGATTTTCAAGCCAATATATTTTCTTTGTTATTCAGGCCAAAGGACGGTAAGTTTGCTAAATAGAAATTTTGGGAAAGGCGGTTCCAATAGTGTACTTTCTTGTTTGGATCAGAATCTTTTTTCAGGATTTATGGGTTACTTTAATTTTTACTATAGGGCGTGATCGTCTCTCACTAGGTTGCTAGCTACCGCTGCAACACAGATTGCTAGCTACCGCTGCAACCTGGATACCGCTGCAACCCTAATAATTTATTTAACTGCCCCTCGAACCACCATGTATCAGTTACTATGGGCAAGGGATCGTTCTTTACTATATCGTCTCTTACTAGGTTGCTAGCTACCGCTGCAACCCGGAAACCGCTGCAACCCGGATTACTAATGATCGTCCTTTAATATAAATATGGACTAAAGATCATTCTTTAATGTATAAATTCAATGATCGAGCCTTTATGTAACCCGGATAAAAAAATTATTATCATATCTTATATGTAACTTTTATTTTATAAGTCTTCGATAGTCTAATGGTAAGTATGCCCACTTGTTACCTGGGAGAATGGGGTTCGATTCCGCATCAGGGAGAACTTTTAATATGTTGAATTAAAATCACTATCTTTTCAATTTGAAATTTAAAAAAGAAACTTGTTTATTTATATTCTAGCTAAAATAATGAAGATAATATGAATGAACCACAGTGTTCAGTTTCTTTGGACTTGAGTTAGTTTTTAACTATAAATACAAACAAGAAAAGGACATCGGCTTTTTCTTCTTTTAAATAGTAAGAGACGAAACTCAAACAATCAAGTAGCTAACTAAGTCCAATGTATGGAATGGTTTGTTATTTCTGTGATCGTCTTTTAATGTAAAAATTATCTGACTCCTTTGTTAGGAACTATAGGTTTTTATGATTCTTTACGTTGGACGTGATCGTCTCTTACTAGGTTGCTAGCTACCGCCGCAACCCGGATGCTAGCTACCGCTGCAACTCGGATACATCGAGATACTGTGAAATTACAAACAGGAAGAAACCAATGGCCTTTTCTTAATTGGAATAGTAAGAGACAATCTGGGTAATACCTATGATAATGAAGTCATTGATCAATCTTGATCATGAGATTATATCTGATGAAACTTACATATTCTGCATTTACGATGAACCATATCTATCCTTTTATGTACTTGTAGCTACCCCTCGAGCCACCGTATATCAGTTACTATTGGCGAGAGATCGTTCTTTACTGTAATGTGAAAAGACATCAAAATGCAGTTTTTGGTGGAAAAATTTATTCTCTTTTAGAAATAATTTATTTTAGTTACTATAGATTTTTAACCCAAATAACTTCCTTTAAAATGAGCTATTGAACAAGCCTCTACGATGTTCCAGTGCCAAGCTATCTCTGGATACAAAAGAAAAAAAAATAAAAAAAAATAAAAAATATCCCGTTTAGGCAGAATGTTGTAGTAGCTGCCACTTTTCTTGATTTTCAAGCCAATATATTTCCCTTGCTGTTCAAGCCAAGGGACAGAAATTTTACTATGCAGGGGTTTCGGACAAGGCGATTTTAATGGTGTACTTTTTGTTTTGAACTGACTCTTTTTCTAAGAACTATGGGTTTTTATACTTCTTAACATTGGACGTGATCGTCTCTTACTAGGTTGCTAGCTACCGCTGCAACCCAGAAAACAACCAGGATGACGTCAGTTGCAACTTGGAATTCGTTTTATGCTATATCATTACAAACAGGAAAAAGCCTACGGCTTTTTCTTTTTTGAAATAGTAAGAGACGAACCACAAGTAACTACCCCTGGAACCACCATATATCAGTTACTATGCATGAACGATCGTTCTTTACTGTAAATTCTTCAACTTGCGTATAGCCTGCTTTGATCTAACCATTATTCTAATCAAGAATGAGAGAATTTTCAGTTTTGACTTTCCTTATATACTAATTATGACGTCACTCTATTCACGTCATAACTCTAATATAAAACTATGATGACGTTCATTATTTATCTAGTAGGGTTTCAGACAAGGTATTTCTAATGATGTACTTTTGTTTTGATCTGACTCTATTTTTAGGAGTTTTGGGTTTTTATATTTCTTAGCATTGGACTGATCGTCTCTTACTAGGTTGCTAGCTACTGCTGCAACCCAAATTCACATATATATTTATTTATGAGAGGCAGCCTTGCCAAGTGGTCCAAGGCACTGGTGTTAGCCACCAGTCTCTTCAGAGGCGTGGGTTCAATTCTTATCGCTGTTATACGATTATGTTTGAAAGACTACAGTGTGAAAAGACATCAAAATGCAGTTTTTGGTGGAAAAATTTATTCTCTTTTAGAAATAATTTATTGTAGTTACTATAGATTTCTAACCCAATTAATTTCCTTTAAAATGAGCTATTGAACAACCCTCTACGATGTTCCAGTGCCAAGCTATCTCTGGATACAAAAGAAAAAAAAAAGAAAAAAAAATATCCCGTTTAGGCAGAATGTTGTAGTAGCTGCCACTTTTCTTGATTTTCAAGCCAATATATTTCCCTTGCTGTTCAAGCCAAGGGACAGAAAGTTTCCTATACAGGGGTTTCGGACAAGGTGGTTCTAATGGTGTACTTTTTGTTTTGATCTGACTCTTTTTTTAAGAACTATGGGTTTTTATATTTCTTAACATTGGACGTGATCGTTTCTTACTAGGTTGCTAGCTACCGCTGCAACCCGGATATATCTGCATGCTTTTTATAATGGTAAAATCCTATTTTTATTTTTGTATGCAGGGCGATAATAACAAACATTATCTACTACAGACCTATAGAAAAATGTAGTTTATCTCTGAAAAATCTAATTTGTCAACTGAAACTAGAAAATAATTTTATCTCATCTCTTCGTTCAAAGTTATTAATTCCTTAAGTGTTTGTTTCTATAACGTTGTCATATATTACCATAAAGAAGGAATTCATTTTTTAAAGTTTTCAGTTCAGAATTTCAAAGGTTATTATGCAAACTGATAAATACCTGAGAATCTAAGATTTTTTTTTTGTTTTTTGTTTGATTTAATCAACAAAAGTTTCATTTCATCCCTCACTTCAAAGTTATAATTATGTCCCCGAACCAAAATTTTTGATTCAACTCCTGAAGTACGTATCTGTAACGTTGTGCTATATTTCCGTAGGAAAATGACTCTTTTTTTGTTATTTTAGTTTTCAGCTCAGAATCGCTAAAATTATTGCGTAAACTGCAAAAATATTTATGGTGTCCAAGCAACAATTTTATTTTTTAATTCAAACCAGGAAAATACCTGACAATTTTTTAATTAGTTTTGTTTTTGTTAGGCTCCAACTACTCGATACATAATATTATGCGTAAGACTTTGAACGTTGAAAATACTTTAGAACTTTAAAAAGTTTAAAATTTAATATGTTAATCTGGTATATTACGATTTTTTCAGCGTTTACGTTGCTAATGCATCGGATCCTATAAAAAGAGAATTAACCGAACTTATATTTCATAAGGACCAATTACAATGCAAAGGAGATTTATGTTTGAGCACTAAGGCGAATTATTTTATTTGTAAGCCAAATGGTATTGACTGGGATTCCACTGGGTATTACATTGCTAAACATTATCTAAAGAAGTCAAAGAAGTCAGCAATTGTAAAAAAGAGATCAAGTGTTATAATTATCCCCGAGGATGCCGCCTTATTTACACCTGTTATTCTGATACAATTCATATCGTTGGCTGGGTATTGGCAGTAGTAATTTTAGCGCCAGTTTGAATGTGAATGTGATAACACCTTTTTTGGATTTTATCAACTTGAAACTCGGTAGGATCCTAAATTAATTCAGTGACCGGAGTTAATTGTGCAACCATTCTGTCATAACATTTCATACGGATTAAAAATGTTTTAATCTACTGACCTAGTTTCTGGACATTTATTTACACTTTACAAAAATAGATTGGTGCTGATTTCAATTTTGCGTAACCATAATTGACAAGCAGAAGAGGGGCAGTAAACCCGTGGCAAGTGCCGTTGTACCTGCCGGGAGAGTCTCCCTTAAATTGCGGGTATAAGGTAACGGGGGCTGACGCTTCCGTTGTCTTTTGGGGTGATATTTTTTTTTTCAAGCCTATGATGTCTCCAAAAGTGTGCCCTAACTGTGAACGTTCTTTGGGGAAAGGCACGCTGTTGCAATGCACTAAGTGTTCCAATTTGTTTCATCCCTCTTGTTCAGGGATCACCGTTTCCGATAGAAAGAATACTCCTAACTGGATCTGTTCTATTTGCAAAGCCGCTACCGAA
This sequence comes from Artemia sp. Qi Xiang Cuo, assembly GCF_049724085.1. NCBI lineage: Eukaryota > Metazoa > Arthropoda > Branchiopoda > Anostraca > Artemiidae > Artemia > Artemia sp. Qi Xiang Cuo. Next base: position 299,102 of record NW_028300809.1, read on the forward strand.
TTTTCTAGTGACCCAATAGAGAGTGAGCACCCAAATTCTTCAATAAATATGCTGACGCCACTGAATGCCGTAACCCCTGCGTCTCAAGACCCTCTCTTGGCTGTTAGCCAGGAAGCACCTGTGATTAACGATTCAACTGATAATCATTGCCCAAATGAACAGGTAAAGCGGAATAATTTTGCCTGCGATGATTCTTCTGATTCATTCTGTGATTTTTCAAAAACCTTCGTAATTGCAGATGGGATTTCTCATGTAATTGTGAACTCTGCCCTGTGTTTTATTTGCGATGCATTTGCGAATGGTATTCCAGAAACGGAGCTTATTGAAACTGTGGCGAACTTTTACAGCCTTGATGCTTTGGTGAATGCGAAAAATCTGCTTTGGAAATTTTCTGGAATTCCTATAAAGAGAGTAATGAGACGTGGCAACGCTGCGGAACTTGCTACAGCAAAAGATATTATGAAGATGGTCACGGATCTTGACCAGAAAGGTTTCAAATGGCCTGTATTAGTGCCTCGCTCATTCAGAGATTGCCCTTTATTAAAATCTGATTCCAATGTACGTTTGGATCGACTTGTTAGTGATTATGGCAGAAAGCTGGAGAAATCCATTACTTCTCTTGAAAGAATTGAACAAGACTTACAGTCCTCGCTGTCGAAGTGTTCAGCCAACTTGGGCTCCCCCACCCACTCCCCTTGAATTTAAACTGATTTGCCTCCACTCCCCCTCAGCTCTGATTAAGTAGAGACTATTAATATAGCTAATCCGCCAACCGCGTTACGTGACCCTGTTTCCAGGAAAAATGAATTGGACAAATTCGGCTCGGGCTGTAACAATCAAATAAAAAAGACCAATGATTTGATTTTTATCACTGTGGCGGCTGAATCTGGGAAAAAGTT